>NC_057795.1:523941088-524093043 GCF_018294505.1 Triticum aestivum | reverse complement strand
CACACAAACTAAGACTCCATCTCTCTCTCTCCCCTCTCTCTCTCACTCTCTCTCTCTCTCTCACACACACACACACACACACCACACACACTAAGACTCCATCTCACACACACATGCTCTAGGCGGAGCATTTGTTCCTACCACCCTTCATCCAACCTTACCCGTATGATAAACAATCACCTTTATTTACTTGCATAACATGGACAGATTCCACTTTACTTTAGTAGTCAGCAAACTTATCATCTGTATACCCTTATAAAAAAATGAGTTGGCGATGATGGTGTGCCTGCCATCTTGTAATACAGACCGTATGATCTATATCTGACGGATAGGAAGCAAACTATGATAATTTTACAAAAGATACCCGCACCTCTCTCCACATCATTATCTCCCGCAACCTCATTGCTTAGCAATTAAAAAAGGAATAAGTCTCTGGAACAATGTAGCATGCATGGTGGCCGCTGCCGCCTGCCGGCGCCGTCCATCCCCATGCATCCGCCCATTCCGACCACCAGTCACCACCACGCTCCACTCCTCCTCGCCTTATCTCTCATCTTTCATTTTTTCGATGACATTCTCGAGATACCAGTTTTCCGATAAAATTCTCGAGATATCATTAGTTTTTACACATGCGATTACTCTTGCATGGGTCAATCACAACAGGTGTTTTGTAAAAAAAATGCATATTGATGTTCCATGCAATGCACGAGAATCTTGCTTGTAATTATATAACGCAAAATCATGAGCAGGAAGTGACATTTTTTTGACACAACCACGTTAACATGGCCACGTAAATCACGAGCAGGAAGGAGAAGGGAAGCGGGCTGTGGAGTAACGTTTTTTACCACAATTTCTTAGGAAACTCAGTGCAATAATTGAGTAGTTTTGCAAACTACCATTACTACTACACCTGAAACGGTTCAAAACCTATACTCCCTTGCCAGTACGCACTTCCCGTGTGAAACGGTCAGCGTTGCCTGGAGCGTCAGTGCCGCATTAATGCCCGGCTAGAGCGGAGGCGACCTCTCACTGGCGCCGGCTTTGAAGTGGCGCGACGGCCGAGAGAGCGCCGCTTCCCAGTGCACGCGACTGCTCCGCGTCGAGACTGGCCATAGGCCCTGTTTAGATCCATGGGTTAGAGTTAGTTTGAGCTAGTTGGGGCTCAAATAGCCCTAAAGTATCCAAGCATGAGGGTTTAAATTGGAGCAAGTTGCACCGAACCCACCAAAAAAAACTATCCCACCCAAGAGGTGCTAACTGGAGATAGTTCTCATTGGGACCATTGAAAAATCACTTTTCTCTCTCCATGAAGTGCATTTATTGTCAATCTAACCCTGTCACCCAAACACCTCTTTGGCTACAGTTAGTTCAGGGTTAGTCATGAGTTAGTCTAACCTCTAGCTAAGTTAGAGTATCAAACAGGAGCAGTATAGGACATGCAAGTTGCTCAAAGCATACATGCAAATTCGTACGTGAAAGGATTTTTTTCTTTTTGAAAACGTAATTTGAAAGGAATTTTTTTTAGAATGCTCTTGGCATGTCGCTAACATGTGATAGTTAACCGACCTCAATAGACGGCAGAAACGCCAGCCCGCCGCACTTTGATAGAGACGAGGAGGGAGAGGCGATACAGGCTGCTGGATTACTAGAGATAGGTGTCACACGGAAGCCAAGAAATATGGTGATAGCGTGGGTTAGCCATGTACTAGTGTATGATGTAACTACACTGGGCTGCCGTGTTTCGTACTCTTCCAGTCCACTGTGGAGATGATTGTTTAATTTTATATCGCTGAATAATATTAAATATTATGAGTGCAGACGCTCCACCATGAGGTTCCTTGCTCCTTCTCGGTTGTCCGGAATCTATGTTCTTCCACTCTATTTTTTTACGTGAGCTTTGTTCATCCTTTTGCCAACACACGAGACATCTAGCATCAAGGCGCACGTGTTATGCAACGATCGTTCCATCTATATGAAGAACACGTGGCACTGGAACTACGAGACGGACATGTACCCAGGAGTGGACGTATGAACCTGAGTAATGTAGCGCACTAAGTGAAGTAGAAAGGCACAAATGGTATGAACATGCGTGGCATACATGGTGTGTTTGGTTGCGTTCTCGTCTCAGCATAGTTGTTCCCTCTTCATGCATGCTCAACTCAACACCCCTCTTCATGCATGCTCTCTTCATGCATGCTTCTAGTGTATTTGTGCTAAACTAGTGTGGACTCATGCACCCTCCATACACTCTACCAAACACCCAAAAGTAGGTCGAGAAGGGAACTCTTGGGCGGCATTTGTCTCTTACTACGTACTACCACTAAATGTTGTACGTGCAATGCACGATGATGTTATGGAGTACGTGTCTAAGTACTCTACAACTACTATATTAGTTGGAGGCACATATTAACTTTTATATTTGTTTACGTGTATGCCCCGAGACCTTCCAACTAGACGTGTCTTTCTCTCCAGGTCGCACTTTGTATCGTTCATACAGCTAAGTACTACTATGTGTGGTCTCCTACCCAGAAGTGGAAGAAGTGGAGACGCTCTACCACGCTGTTTTTTTACGCCGGGCTCTACCACGCTGTTCATGTCCCACTCTTTTCGCTGACATGTGGGACATCCAGCACGTGCCGTGTTTGGCACCCTTCGTCGTAAGAGTTGAAACACTAGCATTCATCAGAAATAAAAAATAATTATAAATCGGCAGTGATACTATTTTTTTGCGAACCAATCAGCAGTGATACTATACCACGCGGTTTCCTTGTTCCTCGATATCGGAAAGAATACTTTCGTTCGCTAACATGTGGGACGTCGACCATCCTGGTCCACTTGCCATGCATGCAGAATTCCAAGGGAGAGTCACCCAGGTCGTCGCACCACAGTAACAATGACTAATGAGCCGTCAAATCACAGGCCCACTTCCCACTTTGAAGTTGCTCGGACAAAGGAACCATCATGAATTCATTGAATTCCGCTTCTTGAAGAAAACTACTGTACCAGCAGTACTGCTAGCTACAATATTTACTCCAACAGAGCCCTCCTTTCGTTCATAGGATAGGAATATGAAAATCATAGGATGTGAGATGACATGCATCTCAATTCCTACAGAGAAAGAGATGCCATTTGATGCATAGGATAGGAATTTTTCCACTTAGTCTAGGCTAATGTAGTGGTAATTTGCTCTAAAAACTACAGTAGTAACTAGTAGTACTGGTACATGCTCGTACTCACACACAGACACACACACTAACTACTAGTACTACTACTTCTCACATGCTGGCCAGACGCTGTCGTTCTCCTTCCCGGCTTTGTCGGTGACACCCCACCGTGCTTGGATCTCCGCCGACCTCTCCGCAGCAGCGCGTGCGTCCTTTTATTTCTTGCGGCGGCGGGCCTCTCTTTTCTTGAGTGCTTTCTGACTTTTCCGCTCCCTCTGTGCGGCTTTGGCCGCCTCTTGCTCTACCGCCCATTCGGCCTTGGCATCTTCAAATTCCTCCCACATAGTTGTGAGGTCGCGAGCGGCGATGAACTCGGCATGGCGGGATGCCATCGCTTCCCTACCATTTTGTGTGCGTTTGTGGGCGGCGAGGAACTCGGCGCGGCGGGATGCCATCGCTGCCTTACCGGTTAGTGTGCCGCGCGGTGGCATGAACAACGCTTGGTGAGAGCTCTGGGGTGGAGTGGCCGGACAACCGTATAGTGCATTGGTTTGTCAAGAGCTCAAGGACAGAAGACGAAGCAAATTAGGATTCCCCTTCAATCCTGGTCATATATTACCGAGTAAAATGCATTGGCGGTCATCGAACTTGTCTTGATAGCTCACTTTGATCATTGTATACGAGATATGATGATTATACGGTCGCTGGCTCAGCGTATAGCTCCGTATTTGTATGGTTGACCAGTCAAACAGTCCACATGCGCCTGAAACGGTCACCGTCTCTCCAGAATGTCAATGCCGCATTCACCTGACTTAACTGCAGGTGCAATTGGTGTGTCACTGACATGCGGGCCAGACGCCCGTTGGGCCCACATGTCAGACACCCAAACGCATCTGCAGTTAAGTCACTGAAGCAGCGTCCGCATTCACGCCCGACGAACCTACTCCGGTGCCAGTTGTCCATCCGTCTGCCGCGGCTCATTGCCATTCGCCCGCTATATTAACTTGAGCCCGAGCTCCCAGCCATAGCCAAAGACCCACACTTATTCTCCTCCGGCCCCTTCCTTCTGTCGGCACCACTTCAACCATGGCCTTGTGGCACTCCAAAGCTCTCTTGGACGTACTGTTGCAGGAGTAGACGAGGGACATCGGCGGCTCCGCTCCGGGCGCGCTCCAATGCTCTCTTCGACGTACTGTCGCAGGAGCAAACGAAGGAGATCGCCGGCACCCCCCGGGCCGCCCTCCGCCGCCACGACCACGAAGCCGTCGCGCGTGCGCGGGCGCAGCCAGCAGCAAGGAAGAGTAGTACATGGTAGGTCGCCACCGCTCTGGTCCCGGGAAGGCCACCGCTACTCCACTCAGTCGACGCCAAGCTTGGTGGGGTAAACATCGGCGGCCGATTAGCCGCTTGACGGTGACGTGGAGGTGGAAATATTCATAACCTTGTGCTCCGGCCGGAGGAGGAGGTTATCGAGGCGGATGAGGAGGAGGCAAAGGCAATGGCCGGCTTTCTCGGGTTCATGGCCGGACTTGGTGGTCGGGCACCGGCGATCGTTTAGATTAGGTTTACAGTAGGTTTAGTACGGTTTGTGCAAAATATGTAATGAATTTCGTCCAGTTTGTAGGAAAAGTTTTTGAAATGTAATGAATTTCATCCGGTTAATTTCATCTGGTTAATTTGAAATTTGCTTTGTTTGCACAAATTTCGTCCGATTAGTTCATATAGTTGTCGAAAGGTATGCGGGCAGCATCGGATGGCATCCATCAGTGTCCTCGGACAGATGCCGGTGTAAATTTGTGGGCCAGCGCTGGAGATGCCCTAACTATCATGCTATAATCGCTAACAATCTTCCAGTATTTGGCAGGGAACAGTTATCCCTCAATCAAAATCAGATCCGCGGTGTTTCGCACTCCTCCCACGTACAAGTGTAAACTCTTGCTTACATAAAAATGGAGCAAGTGGACGGCACTGTAGCACGTCATATCACTCGAACTATCCCGCCTAACGAGCGGGAAAGCATCGTCCTCGTCATTTTGTTCTGGATTTTTATCGATCGATCGCGCGAAAATGTTACGCTTCGCAAGTTCTAAAGGAAAAGGCGGCACACTTACGACTCGTACGCGTCGCAACCCCGACAGTCCGGCTCGCACGCCGCTCACCAAAGGGGACACGCGTTGTCCTGCAATTTCACTGACATGTGGGACCGTAATTGAATAAACAGTCGATAGCCAATATCTAATCGCTCGGCGGGCGTAGGCTGAGAAGAGAGAAATGGGGGAGGGAGAAGAGATCGCCCGCCCGCCGCGCACGGACTCCAAGAAATATATGGTGATAATGTGAGGTGGGCCATGCTGGAGTCCGGTCCGCTTCTGGAGCCCGCTCTCACCGCCCTGGCCCCTCAAGACGCCAGTTGCCCGCTGCATGCATAGCAAGTAGTCCCCGCTTATGTGAGGAGAGAGAGGCATTGACAAAGTCAAGGAGTAATAGTGGAGACAATAGCTTTCATCAAAAATAAACAATGAATACTCGTTGTTCGTCCTCTATATCGGAAAGAATACTTTCATTCGCCGACATGTGGGACATCGACCATCCTGGTCCACCTACCATGCACAAAATTATCCTGGTCTACCCTGGTCGTATCGTAGGCCCAACCTTTCCCACCATAAGTTGTTTGGACGAAGTAACCATCATGACTTCGTTGAATTCCGCTTCTTCAAGAAAACTTACTGTACCCGCAATACTGCTACCACACGCGAAGACTGGACGGCACTGTACCACGTCATATCACTGAAACCCACTAGGCCAAACTAGCCCGCCTAGGTCATCTATTTTGGAACGGAGGGAGTACGTCTTTGCACTGCTATTATTTTGTGTTGCACGTTCTCTGTACTTTTGCTACGATTTTCCTACCCTATGAACCAAATGAGGCCTGAATGTATGTCGACTATTGTCTGATCGATCGCTAAGCCTACAATTTTAGGAGCTAGGGCTATTGGTCGATCGACGAGGGATAAGTATAAGGGTACCACGAGCTCATCAGCCCCAACGTTTCTCTTCGGTGAGTGTTTTGCAAGTACTATAGCTCGCACAGTAGCTAGCCTACTAACACCAAGAATCATCAAACAAGCCCCGCTGATATGATAAATAGTTCAAACTTACATCTAAGCATGCCATATATTACATCAAAAGCTGGTGAGGATACATCTGTTTCCATAACTCGGAGAGGGTTCGCATGATTCATCGCATGATTCACTATCAAACAAAAGTAGCAAGATCCGCCCACACAAGACAGTGCACTAGCCCTAAGATGGTTTTATAACACGCATCGTTCTGGTAATTAAACACAGGGCAATGCAAACTACCCTGAAGGATTAGCGTGACCAACTATTTCTTGTCATCGATCTCTCGGGCAATGACCACAACACGGACAGCGACATGGGAATCGATTTCTGGGGCGATGTCCACAGGACTGACCGCGACATCGGAATCGATCTCTGGGGCAATGTCCACAGGATGGACAGCGGCATCGGAATCAATCTCCGGGGCGATGCCAACAGGACGGGCCATGACATCGGAATCATCAAGGACAACCACCGGCACCTGCACAACACTAACATATTTTTTTGACCAATCAAACAATAGGAAAGGCTCCTACTGCATTTTTGTATATATATATGCCCCCCTCCCCTTTTGGGAGGGAGGGAATGTTACATTTTTACAAGTGAAACAGGGGAGGTTGAGTTCCACCCAAAAGAAAAAAAAGGAAAAGAAGTATTACAAGAGGTTTACAAAGGGGCTTACACAGGGGTTTACACAATGGAGCCCACAATGGCAGTGATAAACTGCTGATTCCTATCCTTTGCTCTATATCTCAGGTTGCCAAAGTCTGTTTTGAATCTTTGTTTCTAGGATGCCAAGGTGGGGGGATCTTACGAAAATGGTTATTGTTTCTCTCTTTCCACAACCCCCATGCTGCCACCAGGAAGACATCCATGAACATAGGTCTGTGGCAATTATTTTTTGCCTCCTCAAGGATTTGCAATCTATCTCCCATCAGGGTCCAATTAATATCAAGTAATCCCCAACACCTCCGGCTGAACATGCAGTGGAAAAAGAGATGCTCGACCATTTCTTCAACATGGTTCCCACAAAGAAGGCAATCAAAGCTGCCGCCAATGTTGTAGTGTCTCCTTTTTAGCATGTTGCGTGTGTTGAGTCTGTCTACCAGGAGGAACCAGCCAAAAACTTTTATTTTAGGGATGCTGGTGGCCTTCCAAAGCCAGACAAAAGCAGGGTGTGCCTGGACATCTCCGAAATAGAATTCATAGAACGCTTTTGTGGTAAACCCCTTCCCTCCCCAAATGCAAATCCATTCATCATGGGTCAACCCAGAAATATCCGTAGGCATGGTTTGGAGTTGCATTGCCCTCACCTCGTCATGGGACTGTGGTGACAGAGGAAGATGAAAGATGGAACGTAGGCTCGCGGATGCCAGAAAATCCTTGACCGAGATATCCTCTCGCGATGTAAAGGAGAACGCCCTTGGGAAGGTCTTGGCTAGTGGGCTTGGCATCCAACAGTCTTTCCAGAATAGTGCAATATCACCCGTTTTGATCTGAACCATAGTAATCCCTCTGAACGTGGGGCTGAGCTGCATCACATCTCGCCACCAAAACGATCCATAGGTATCAGCTGCATGCGGGATGACTCCAGAGTAATGATTGTTCCATATCAAGTGCACCCAGGGTATATCATGGCGGTTATAAAATAATCAAAAAGCAAGCACATTGCAAATAATCAAAAACCACAACTATGGTAATAAGCCATTATTTTTTACCTTGTGCAGCTCACCGGGGGATCTCATCCCTCCGGGGCCATCTCATCGTCCTCGATGGGGGCCATCACCTTGCCAGGGGAATACTGCTTCTCAACGGCGACTATCTCCTCAAACTCGGTCTTGAGCCTCACATAGGTGGCAATCAGAGCTCCTGGGGTAGGCACAGTGGGGCCCTTGTTGTTCTTCCAACTTGCTTTGAGGAGTTCGTCCGCCAACGTCCTCAACTCTTTGGCCAGTGCTTGTTTCTTGGAGTTCTTCGTCTCCATGGGTTGGCCCGCCAACATGGTCAACTCGTTGGTCGGTGCTCGCTTCCTGGAGATCACTGTCTCCAGTGGGTTGTCCGCCGGCAACTCTTTGCCTAGTGCTCCAGGATCCATCAATGAACTGACAAACAAAAAGCAATCGAAAGGAAACCACAATCGCAATGAAAACGGAAAAAGAATAGGATGTGAGAATCGGTCGGTGCTTCACAAAAAGAAGATTATTGGAATGAAAATATAGCAGCATAACTGATTCGCCCACCTTTCCTTCGTCGGTAGAGAAGAAAAATGGTAGAAGTGAGTAGCCTAGAGTGAGGTTTTCTTCAAGAAAGGGAAGAAAGGGCTTGAACGAGTGTTCCAATGAAATGATGGTTGCTTCGTCCAGTCCAACTTGGAGGCCACCTTACCACTGCTGGTAAAGGTGTGGGTTTTGTGATATGACGGGTCATGACAGCCACACCGGGGTGACAGGTGAGTCTCGACTGTAGCACCTCACTGTGATTTGGTGGATGGCACGCGGGCCCGGATGCTTTGAAATGTCCCGCATGTAGATAGAGCGGCTAGTCATATAGGAGTGCTCAATATTGTGCACCGCGACCAAGGCGGAGAGGAAAACGAGAGAACTACATAATTAATGCATGAGTTTAATTAGGGTAGTTTTGTAAAGTACGAGATACATTCCTCCAATCACAAAATGCCTTGGTTCATGAGATTTGAGATTTGAGCCCTATAAACCGGAGGGGAGGGGGTACTGCACACGGTGTAGTCTAGTCACTTGTTTTTTTGAGTCGAAGTCTAGTCACTTGTTGAAATCTCTAGAAAGGCAAATACTCCTTTCCGGTTTACAGGTCTATACTACTCCCTCCGTCTAGGTGTGTAAGTCATCTTACGAAAACCAAATTGTCCCAAAACACTTATGCGCGGTGCATTAACTTCTACCTTGTTTCTTGTTTCTTGACATACGTATCAACCAATAAGAGATGAGAGGTGTGCATGATTTTAATGACTTGCAATGGCTAGTTCATTGCATGGAATGCTATTAATTAGCAAATAAACATTGGTGACCCCAGGAGGAAACGGTGCTAAGCACGTGGACCTATGCGGAATGAGTATCAACCAATGGATAATGGAGTTTAATTGTTAAACAATAGCAATTTTGTCTCATGCAAGAGCCTGGCTAGTACTCCAAGGAACCGCACCACGCGAGCGTTCGCAACTGCCACGTTCGGTTTGCACTTGGCTCTTCGCCTCTTCGAGAAGATGAACAATGATGTTACTCCTACTTCTACAGTATCGAATCCACTGCTGCATGTCCGTCCACCTCGTGCGGGAGGGATAGCGTGTAGCGAAAGCTTCTACTTACTGCTCCTGCCTTTGCGTCCATGACAGGTGGGCCCAAGAGGTGGTTGGCCCACCTGTCATGCAGCCAAAGGCAGGTGCAGTTAAGGCACCAGAGCTCAATCCGCGAGGGAGAGGGCGTCGTAGTAATCAAATTTCTCGGGCTTGTACGAGTTGACGCGACACATCAAAGCACTGCATTCGATAAAACTCTTTTTACACATTTCAAATGGGCTACTTCGTATGTAGGAGTAGACATATTCTGCTTCGTATGTACTCCCTCCGTTCCAAAATATAAGTCTTTTTAGAGATTTCACTATGAACTACTCGTACATATGAAACAAAATGAGTGAATCTACACTCTAAAATATGTCTATGTACATCCGTATGTAGTTTGTAGTGGAATCCCTAAAAAGACTTACATTTAGGAACGGAGGGAGTAGTCACTTGTTGCAATCTCTAAAAAGACTTATATTTGGAAACGGAGGGAGTACAACTCATGCATGCATGCCGTGACTTTCCTTTTGATACTTGCATGTGTTGATTTGATGCACCTTGCCAAATTTTGACTATAAATTTAAGTAACCAAATTTTCATGCATGTCACAAAAAATCACGGGGCTGTTTGGATTGTGACTATGTTTGTCTTGTGTTGCCACATTATTTTTCCCACACTTGCCACACTTGCCTAACCTGAGTTGCTCAAATTGTTAGACACACTTTGGCTTGCCTAAGGGAATCTTGCCAAATTTTTTGTGTCTATGACATGTGGGTTTCACTGCTAATTAAAAAAAATTCTTGCCTTAGGTGTGGCTAATAAAAAAGACTTATATTTAGGAACGGAGGGAGTAGAAAATATAAATAATAATGCATTTTGGGGCAACCCACGTTTCTGCTAATTTTAGCCGTGGGCTTGTTCACAATTTTTACGAGGGGGTGGTTGTTCATTTAATGGAGGGACTTGTAGTACTACCAGACTTGAACGATACAAAGTGCGACCTGGCACACCGTAACACCACTTGGAACAAGCGGGTAGCTATCTCAAAAAACAATCAACAACTAAAAAAAACGCGACCTGGCATGTAGTATAGTACATAATTTTAAACGATTGTTTTGATGAAGTGAAAAAGGAAAACTACCCCACTACTTATATATAGGCCGGAGCCTCCACGCTTGCTTGCTAGGGCTGCTCTATTCACACACTCTCATCCTCTCCAGATCTAAATAAGATAGGGGTAGTAACCCTGTCTTTCTCCCTTCAAAAAACACTGGCTTTCTATCCTCACCGCTGGTTACAGATCCGGACATATCCCCCTCCACCGGTGAAGGGGTGGAGGGGCAGCGTTTAGGCCATCGTCGACAGCGAGGGAGGAGACCCACTGCCGGCCGCACCGTTATCTCTGGCCGAGCGCCGGCGCGGGAGGTCCTCCGATCCCTTTGTCGTTGCCTGTGGGCGGATCCGGCCTCCCGCCGCCCACCTATCCACATCCCTTCAGGTATATCTTCGTTCGAAACCGCCTTAGCTCTACTTCCCCAGCTCGCTAGGTCGCTGCATGTGCATCATTTTCTACCTCTCAGCCCCTCTCGATCGGATGGTCCAACGTCACCTATTTTTTTTCTTCTATTGTTAGAGGTAAAGCTACTTCATGGAGTCAAATCTTGTACTCCCTCCGTCCGAAAATACTTGTCATTGAAATAAAGTGGGGGTGGGGGAATTTAGTATGTACATCGGACTTGGTACAAACAGGAAGGAAAGGGGATGAAAGTAGTACAGACTGGTCATCCAACCGGTCTCTTGGTAGAAAAGGGAAATATAGGGGTAACGCTGTACACAGTGGTATGACCAGGACTAGATTTGCTATCCACACATAGGAGTAGGTGGCTAGAGTGAACAAAAATGGGACCAACCCAGATAGTATGTTTCTTGGATGTTTGTTTCTCGGGGCAACAAACTATGAATCACCACTTTATGCCCCTATTTACGTACATGGTGCTGTACTGCTGGTGCACCCACTGTCCCATGCCCTTATACCAATTATTTAGGCTCTGGTCGGAATAAAGGGGCAGAAAACATAAGTCTTGATGAAAATAGAGGAATAGGAAAGGAATGTAGGTATAAAACTATGGAAAAGCGAACCGGAGGAAACTCTCAAGAGAATGTGTTCGGATGGACTACGAAATGTACAGATTTGTTTTTTTAGAGTAGCATGCTTGGCAGTATGAGATGCTATTTGTTTATTCAGCTGCACAGGGACTACTCTTGTCCTCACCTCACGTACCACACATAGGTTGACTTTTTTATTCCGGCAAACACAGCACAACAACCTGTCTAATGCATGGCAGCGAGCGCCTGCCTCGGGCTTCCGCCCAAAAAATGAGCAGCGCATGGATGTTTCTAATCCGATGGAATTAGTACTACCAGACCAGCTTTCCTATGAAACACTATTCACCTTTCCCGTGTTCCAAACGGTTGGAAGGGAAAGAATACGGTAGGAATTGTGTTCCTATGAAAATCCTGCACCAAACCTGTGAACCGTACACAGCCTTAGCTATTCTTAATATAATGTCCCTGGTAAAAATGAAGCCATGCCACTGTTTTTGCCTATAATTGTTTGAGACTCTGACAAGTTTAGCCAAATGTTTTTGCCTGTAATTGTTTGAGACTCTGACTGTTTCCTCTGTGCCTTTTTGTGCAAACAGGGATATCCAATTCACCTGGTTGCTGTTGTGACCTTTTGGTGCACTGCACAAAACTCTTCTTAAAAGAAGTGACTTTTGTGCTATTTAACTGGAATGTCAGATGGAACAGTTGGTTCATTTTGGTGGAACTGCACAAAGGGAGATCTGTGTTCCAATCCTCATCATCCATATTGGCGCCATAACCTTCCTTTAGGTAAGAATGATATTTAATGCATGCGTTCATCTCTATTTTCCGACTGCCATGAGAAAATAATGCGGTTTTTTACTAGTACACTTGTACTCCCTCACTGACAAAACCAATTCTGAATTAGAAGGCCAATCATGTACTTGGTTTCACCAACTGGTGAGGAGAAAGATAAACATAGCATGAAGAGGAGAAGAAGAATAAACAGTGCCAAGGCGATCTTGCTGAAGCCAGAGGCCTCAGTCGAGGCTATTCAAGGGCTCTGGCAACGACTACCTTACATGTGAGACGATCCTCCAGGGGGCCCTTCCACTTCTGCTGTCTCACTTAATTAATTAGGAGCACTTAAGTACCACTAATTTATTACTGCCTAATTTTCCTATTGGAGTTAAACAAATCTTTGGTAGGACCCTATGTTGAATCATGTACGTGTGAATGTTTGTCTATGGAGGTGAATCATGTGGTGGAGCAGGGAGGGAATATTATTAGTGTCATGACATAATAGTGCTATTGTTTTGCATGTCAATTTATTGCCATTGGTTCAATGAGACAATGTTTTGCATATTGTCCATCATGAATTTGATGCTACTATTTGAGTAATATGCTAATGTCTTCCTATCCTTTCTCACTAAGCTAATGAAGGTTTCACCTTGTTCCTACTTGTGCAAACAGGGATCATGTTGTGCCAATCATACATTTTAGTGGAACTACACAAGACAATACAATGAACTGTATTCCAGCCAGTGCTTTAACTCTGCTGGAAGTTCTTGATAATCTTTCGATATAATCTCAGCACTGGTAAAGAAGAGTGATTTCAACCATACATTTGAAGTGCACAAAAATATATACTATTGTGTGATTCCAGTGAGTGCTTTATCATCTCTTATGGGACTACATGAATAAGCTTTTTTTCTCAGGTTGGTACGGGCCTAAGGCCTTCATCCATATTAGTTTGCTGTCATCTCTATTTGTATCGTGGTACTGTCATGAGAAACTCCTTTATCTTTGCACTTTTAAGTTTTGCAACCTATGATAAATGGCAATGCTTCGAGTGTTGAGTTGAGCTAATTGGCACTGATTAAATAAACTAATACCTCTCTTTAAGAAAGACTACTATGTTGCTAACTTTACCCATTAAGATAATGAGGGTGCTTCTATTTGTTCGTGTATGTTTCATCAACTAGTCCCACTATTACAGTAATCTCACTCTCTCAATATATGTGCCAACAGGGATGCTCGATTTTGGTGGAACTTGTCGGATTTCGGGTTCCGGCAGACCCTTGAGGTTCGAACACTGGAGTGCGAGCAGAGATTTCGCCCTCTACCTACCTGCTCCTCGTCGACTCGCTAGGATCTAAACTACGAAAGGAACAACACAAGAGACACAGAGTTTATACTAGTTCAGGCCACCATTGTGGTGTAATACCCAACTACAGTGTGTGGTGTGGTGGATTGCCTCTTGGGATGATGATGAACAATACAAGGAAGAACAGCCTCGTGAGGGTCTGTTCTTGGCTGGGACGATGAACTGCTAGGAAGAGTTCAACCGCCCTTCCTCACTCTCTCTCTCTTTCTCTGGATCCGGGTGCCGATGCAGATGCCTCTACCCTGGGGGTAGCTAGTCCTATTTATAGGCAAAGGCCCTGCGCCTCTTCCCAAATATTGAGCGGGAAGGGCGCCAACAATTGGCCATTTTGAAGGGGAACATCGAGTACACTTATCCTGACCAAAGTTGGTCCTCGCCTGTCAAAGGCTCTGGTGATGACGCCTGCTTGGGCTCCACAATGACTTCCTTCCTGCCGTTGGGCTGGTCTTGGTCTTGTTGCACCGAAATGGATACCTTTGCTTGATGCTCTCGCCCGCGCTTGCTCCCTTTGCACCAAAGAGGAAAGGAGGACACTGCGCGGGCTGGCGCCCGACTGGCGCCCTTGGTCGTCATGGCTTGCGTCATGGGCACCTCATGAGGTACCCCGCCTTGAACTCTCCGCCTCCTCGTGAGCCAGCCTGATGAGGCCGTGCCTGAGGAAGCTCCTTGTCATCCGCCCTGCGAGGCTTGGCCCCTCGCGAGGGTCTTGAGCTTGTGTTGATGAAGATGGGCCGTGCCAGGCCCCCTTTGAGCCACGCCGCAGGCCGTAGGCAGGCAAGTCTGGGGACCCCCGTTCCCAGAACGCAGACAGTAGCCCCCGGGCCCAAGGCGAGCCTGGACTTGGCTGAGCAGAGAGGCGAAAGGGCAAGTGCGACGCGCCGCGGGCCCTGACAGCCTGCGGCCTTGGGCGCCGCGTGGCGGTTGATTGGACGCGAGCGTCTCCACTTCCCCATGATGCCTCGGCAACTGCACGAATTGATAAGTCCTTGCACGCAAAGCGAGTCATGATTACCTGCGATAGTGGGGGTTGACGGTTGGCCTCCTCTGGCTTTAAGTACGGCACATCGCATGCCCTTCCAGTTTATCCCCTCTTGCTTCTCCTTCTTCTTCATGGCTCCGTCAAGGAAGTTCTCGGCCGCAGAGAAAGGAAAGGCCCGCCAGGTTGAGCCTGCCTCTCCCCCGCCCAAGCGCGGTCGAGGCCACCCTCGCAAACACCCTGTGGCCTCCACGTCGGCTCCCCGTGGTCGCAGAGGTGACTTCCCGCGTGGTGATGGGCGGCTGGCCGCGGCCGGGGGGCGTGCTTCGGCCGTGCGACCCCCTAGGCCGCGCTTCCACACGGCGAAGGTGCTGCCGGAGTTTGTTGTGTGGGCGTCGGAACCGACTAGCGCCCGGCTTCAGCTCCCTTGCTCCCTCCTAGGTGAGCTCCCGGCTGGCGCCCCGGGCGGCCTCTGGCTCCAGGCAGATGGCTGCTGCAGCCGGGCCTCGTGGGCTTCGCTGGAGGTCTCCGCAGCCGGGAGCCTGGCCTTGACCCGCGGCTGGCCGATGTTCGCCCGCGCGCGCGGCCTGAGCCGCCGGTGCACCGTGCACTTCAAGTTCGACGGCGATGCCACCCTCTACGTGAGGGTGTTTGGGGAAGATGGTCGCCGCGCAGGGTGCTGCCTTGAAGACGACGACCGTGGCCGAGGACCCAGCCCCAGCAAGGACGGAGAGGACAGCGCGCGCGTGGTTGGTGGCATCCAGGGTTCCACAAGCTTCACTGGTTCTTCTTCAGGCAGCGACTCTTCTAGCAGCGGCCGCGGTCAGCCTCCACGCCGTCGTGCCTGCTTGGAGGGTGGCAGCGGGTCTGCCCGCCGCCGCGCCTCGGTGAAGTGCGAGAGGGAGTCTGCCTGAGCCCCGGAGGCGGCTCGAGTCTTCCCTGAGGGCCGGTGTAGGGCAAGCCGCGCCTGATCTGTTCTTCCTTTTTCCCTTTTCCTGCGTAAAAAGACAGTAGTGTGGGGCCCCGTGGGGGCGTGTTTGGGTTACCGTTATTAGTCATCGCACTGTTTCCGTTATTTTGGTATTGTTCCTTCCGGCCGTATGCCCGCGCGTAGCTAATTCCCAGCCTCAGCCATGGGGGCGACCGACCCAGGTCCTGTATTTGTGTCGCGGTGCCCGTGAGGCATGGACTGGAGGGGTGCTCCTGTAGTGGACCCGGGTTGTGAAACGTTGAACGATAAGGACAAAAACACTCGCGAGGGCGCTCGGGCTGCCCCCTCGCGAGACCTCGCGCAAGAGAAATCAAGGAAGGAGGGCGAAAAATCGAAGAGCCATAAGTCAAAAGTCGGTGACAGTTTCAATAAAACTTCAAATGAGAATGAACTAGCCAACTGCAGAAAGCAAATGAAAAAGCCGCGTCCAGCACCTAGTCTAGTCTTCGACGTCTTCTCACCAGCGCGGAGCTAAGTGCTGCCACTTGGCGTGGGAGGGAGCCCCAGGGCCTGAGGCCGGCACTCCTGAGACTCCGGGGCGTGTACAACCCCAACTCATTATTACGTGAGAGTGTCACGGGCGGCGAGCTTCACAGGTGTTGGCCTTCTTCACAGGCTCCGGGCCTTTCTTGGGGGAAGCAAGCTTCACGGGCATTGGCCCTCTTCACGGGCTCCGGGCCTTTTCCAAAATGCGACAGCTTCACAGGCACTTGCCTTCTTCACAGTCTCTGGGCCTTTTCCAAAAATATGATCTTCACAGGCGTTCGCCTTCTTCACAGGCTCTGGGCCTTTTCCAAAAAGATGATCTTCACAGGCATTCGCCTTCTTCACAGGCTCTGGGCCTTTTCCAAAAAGATGATCTTCACAGGCATTCGCCTTCTTCACAGGATCTAGGCCTTTTCCAAAAAGATGATCTTCACAGGCATTCGCCTTCTTCACAGGCCCTGGGCCTTTTCCAAAAAGATGACCTTCACAGGCATTCGCCTTCTTCACAGGCTCTGGGCCTTTTTAGGGGTAAAACCTCCGGAGGTGCTAGATGTCCCACGCATTCTGGACTGGCACCCCCTCCTGAGTCTCCAAGCGCGCGGAGTAGGGCCTGGAAACATGAACAATCTTGAACGGGCCCTCCCACATGGGAGAGAGCTTGTGCAGTCCCCTACCTCAAGAGTTCTGGGGCGGATGTTGCGGCAGTGGTACCGCCGCAGTGCTTGTTGGTATCTTGCCGCCCGCAATGCGGCTTCTCGGCAACGCTCCTCCCCCAGCACGAGGTCCATCCCCCGCATGGCGTCCTGCTACGCCTCGTCGAACGCCAGGACCCGTGCGGAACGACGTCTGACCTCGTGAGGGAGGACCGCTTCAGCTCCATAGAATAGGAAGAACGGGGTCTCTCCAGTCGGCTTGGTTGCGGTCGTGCGGATGGACCACAACACGGACTAAAGCTCGTTGTACCAACCTCTGCCGCAGGCTTCCAGCTTCTTCTTGAATGTTCTGGTCTTGAGGCCCCTCAGGACCTCCGCGTTGGCCCGCTCGGCCTGGCCGTTGCTTCGGGGGTGCGCCACCGAAGCGTAGCATACCTGCATTCCAAGGTTAGCACAGTATGTTTTGAAGAGGTTACTGGTGAACTGCGAATCGTTGTCGGTGATGATGCGGTTCGGCACCCCGAACCGGCTCACGATGCCCTTGATGAACTTGACTACTGAACCCGCAGGGATGGTGCAGACGGCTTCCACTTCGGCCCACTTGGTGAACTTGTCCACGGCGACGTAGAGGTAGCGATAGCCCCCCGGCGCCCGAGGGAACGGGCCAAGGATATCCAGCCCCCAGACTGCGAATGGCCACGAGAGGGGTATAGTTTGCAGACCTCCTGCCGACTGATGGATCTGCTTGGCATGGAATTGGCAGGCTTTGCAAGCCTTCACTAGTTTGACAGCGTCATTGAGCGCAGTAGGCCAATAGAAGCCGCTGCGGAATGCTTTGCCCACGAGGGTCCGTGATGATGAGTGGTGCCCACAGTCTCCACCGTGTATATCCGCCAGTAGCTCCTTCCCTTGCTCCCTGGATATGCAGCGTAGGGACACATCATTTGGTCGCTTCTGGTAGAGTTCTCCATCCCTGATACAGTATGCTGTGGCTTGCCACGCCACATGCTCCGCTTCCTCCTCCTTCTCCGTCAGGGTCCCTTGTGTCAAGTAACTCCGGAGCTCTGTGATCCAGCTCCCCTCCCGAGGCTCCATCGTCAGGAGCAGGCGTGCTCCTGAGGCTGGGCCACAGACCGGGGCTCCCGAGGCAGGCGGCTGGGGGAGCTCCTCCCGAGGCTGTGCCGTGTTTGATAGTAATGGCATGGCCGAGGGCTTGAAGAGCCGCTCCTCGAAGACACCAGGCTCTTGAGGTAACCACCTGGATGCTCGTTTGGCGATGTCATCGGCCTCCTGATTGGTGCCACGGGGCACATGCTGCAACTCCAACCCCTAGAACTGCTTTTCCATCCTGCGGACCTCCGCAAGGTAGGCCTCCATGTGCTCATCCTTTGGCTCGTACACTTTGTTGGAGAAATTGACGAGGAGCTACGAATCGCCTTTGATGGTAAGGCGCTTTACCCCTAGGGCAGCCGCGGCCTCAAGCTTGCTATTAGACCTTCATACTCCACTATGTTATTGGAGACCTTTTCGCCTTGCTGGAAACAGAGCTGCACAGCGTAATAGAGCTTGTCCTGAGTGGGGGATATGAGCACCGCGCCAGCCCCAGCGCCATGCCTGGAGAACGCCCCGTCGAAGTACATGACCCAGCCTTCTGGCGCCTCGCTTCCCGGGGAGAGGGATCGATCCTCGTCGGCCTTGAGGCCCGGTGCCTCCGTCCATTCGGCCATGAAATCCGCTAGCGCGCCCCCCTTGATGACTCTGGTCGTGCTGAATTCGAGCTGAAACGCTTGCAGTTCAATGTTCCACTCAGCGACCCTTCCGGCTGAGTTAGGGCTCCTGAGCACCCTTTCCAAGGGGTACGCTGAGACAACCTTGATAGGGTGACCCTGAAAGTAGTGCTGCAGCTTGCACGAGTCCACCAGTAGCGCGAGGAGGAGTTTCTGAGGCATGGGGTAGCGTGCCCTCGCATCCCGCAACACCGTGCTGACGAAGTACACTGGGTGCTTGACGAGGCTTGGAGCGTCGGTGCTGGTGGCGTCCTCCGGAGGCCGTGGCGCCTCCTGAGGCGGTGGAGCCTCCAGAAGCTGGTTGCCTAGGGGAAGGGCCTCTTTCGTTCCCAGGGCGCTCCCCTGCGGCGGCTGATCCTTCTCAGCCGTGGTAGTGATCTCTGCGAGTCCTTCTTGGTCCTTCTTTGCCTTGGTCCGACGCTCCTCTCTAACCGCCACCAGAGCTGCGCTGGCGGAGTAGGGAGTGGCGGCAAGGTAGAGCACCAAGGGCTCTTGAGGGCGTGGGGCAACCATCACCGGAGGGCTGGTTAGGTATCTCTTGAGATCTTGGAACGCCTTGTCGGCCTCTTCAGTCCATTCAAAGGGCCCCTTTTTCTTCATCAGCAGGAAGAAAGGCAGCGCTCGCTCCCCTAACCTGGAGATGAAGCGCCCTAGCACAATCACGCGCCTAGTGAGCTTCTGCATCTCTCTGAGGGTCTTTGGCGAGCTCATGTCCTCGACCGCCTTGACATTTTCTGGGTTGGCCTCGATGCCTCGGTGGGACACGAGGAAGCCCAAGAGCTTGCCCGAGGGGACACCAAACACACACTTCTCTAGGTTGAGCCGCAGGTTCACTGCGTCGAGGTTTGCGAAGGTTTCCTCCAGGTCTTGTATCAGGGTCTTGGCCTCGCGAGACTTCACCACAATGTCGTCGACGTAAGCTTCCACATTCTTCCCGAGTTGTGGGCCCAAGGTGATGTGCATGAGCCGCTGAAAGGTTGCCCGCGCGTTGCGCAGTCCGAACGGCATGCATGTATAGCAGTACACCCCACACGGGGTCAGGAAGGCCGTCTTATCCACGTCTTCCACCGCCATCTTGATATGGTGATACCCGGACAAGGCATCCGAGAAGCATAACAGGTCACACTCAGCGGTGGAATCGACGATCTGATCGATGCGAGGGAGTGGGAACGGATCTTGCGGGCATGCTTTGTTGAGGTTGGTGAAGTCGACACACATGCGCTCCTTCCCTCCCTTCTTTGGCACAACCACAGGGTTGGCCAACCAATCTGGATATCGGACCTCGCGAGTGACCCCCGCGGCTTCTAGCTTGCGGGTCTCCTGGACGATGAAGGCCCGCTTTTCAGTGGACTGCCGCCTCACTTTCTGCTTCACGGGGCGCACGTTGGGGCACACGTTGAGGTGGTGCTCGATTACGCCCCGTGGGATCCCTGCCAACTGATCGGGCTCCCAGGCAAATACCTTCTTGTTCGCGCGCAGGAACTTGACCAGGGCTTCCTCCTGCTCGGGACCGAGGTTGGTGCCTATGGTGAAAGTGGTGTTAGTGGACCCGTCCTCGTCGACGGGTATCTGCTTGGTCTCCGCCTTGTCTTGGGTGAACAACTGTTTCTTCTTGGTTGGTGCAGCCCCCTTGTGCTCGGGGGTCCCTGCGTCGGTGGGCTGTGCTGACGCCGCCGTCTTGAAGGTGAGCTTGAGCGCTCGCAGCGCATCACCGGTGTCCCCAGGCACGGTGAGGACACCACTACTCCCGGGAATCTTCATAAGGTTGTACGCCGGGTGAGTCGCGGCCATGAATTGGGCCAGTGCTGGATAGCCGAGGATGGCATTGTAGGGAGGCCGATGGGGGCGATATCGAAATCGACCAGCTCCGTGCGGAAATTGTCGTAGGTGCCGAAAGTTACTGGGAGCCGGATCTGTCCCAAGGAGCTGGATGACCCGCCCCCGACGCCCGAGAAGGGCCGGCTGGGCTGCAGCCGCTCCCGGGGTATGCGGAGGAGGTTGAAGGCCTCAACTGAGAGCACGCTGAGGCCCGCGCCGTCGTCGATGAGAGTCCTGGTGACGGCCACCTGGCAGATGGTGGGGGTGCACAGCATGGGGAGTGCACCCGAGCAGGCCGAGTTGGAGGGGTGGTCCTCCAAGATGAAGGCCAGACTGGCCTGTGGCTCCAACCGATTCGGGGGAGCCCCCTGCCGCATGGAGGCGGTGCCGACCCGGCGGATGAATGGCTTGACGTGGTGACTGGAGGGCGGCGCCTGCGAGCCGCCCAAGAGGGCCGCGATGATCGGGGGCGCCGGCGCGACGTGGTGGGCGAGGAAGAGGCCGCGCAACTCTTCCCAATAGGCCACGGAGGCCGCCGGCAGGTGGAGCGGCCATGCGCCTGGAGCACCGGTGAGGGCCATGGGAAGCTAGTTGGCCATGACCCCGTTGTCGCCTTCAGCCTCGAGAACGGCCTCCTCGTACGCCAGCAGGAAGGCCAGCGGATTGGTCGCACTGTTGCAGTGCGACGGTGTCGTCAGCTTGAACTTGTCCGGCCACCGCACCCGTTGCGAGGCTGGGGCCAAGGCTCGGAGCCCCCAGGCCCCAGCACTAGCGCTGGCGACCGGAGCGGGCGGCGTGCTGCCCATCACGAGGCAGGTCGCAATGGTGGCGGAGAGGAAACTCCAACGCACCCCTACCTGGCGCGCCAAATGTCGGATTTCGGGTTCCGGCAGACCCTTGAGGTTCGAACATTGGGGTGCGCACGGAGATTTCGCCCTCTACCTACCTGCTCCTCGCCGACTCGCTAGGATCTAAACTATGAAAGGAACAACACAAGAGACACAGAGTTTATACTGGTTGAGGCCACCATTGTGGTGTAATACCCTACTCCACTGTGTGGTGTGGTGGATTGCCTCTTGGGCTGATGATGAACAATACAAGGAAGAACAGCCTCGTGAGGGTCTGTTCTTGGCTGGGACGACGAACTGCTAGGAGGAGTTCAGCCGCCCTTCCTCACTCTATCTCTCTTTCTCTGGATCCGGGTGCCGATGCAGATGCCTCTACCCTGGGGGTAGCTAGTCCTATTTATAGGCAAAGGCCCTGGGCCTCTTCCCAAATATTGAGCGGGAAGGGCGCCAACAATTGGCCATTTTGAAGGGGAACATCGGGTACACTTATCCTGACCAAAGTTGGTCCTCGCCTGTCAAAGGCTCTGGTGATGACGCCTGCTTGGGGTCCACAATGACTTCCTTCCTGCCGTTGGGCTGGTCTTGGTCTTGTTGCACCGAAATGGATGCCTTTGCTTGATGCTCTCGCCTGCGCTTGCTCCCTTTGCACCAAAGAGGAAAGGAGGACACTGCGCGGGCTGGCGCCCGACTGGCGCCCTTGGTCATCATGGCTTGCATCATGGGCACCTCGTGAGGTACCCCGCCTTGAACTCTCTGCCTCCTCGTGAGCCAGCCTGATGAGGCCGTGCCTGAGGAAGCTCCTTGTCGCCCGCCCCGCAAGGCTTGGCCCCTCACGAGGGTCTTGAGATTGTGTTGATGAAGATGGGCCGTGCTGGGCCCCCCTTTGAGCCACGCCGCAGGCCGCAGGCCGTAGGCAGGCAAGTCTGGGGACCCCCATTCCCAGAACACCGACAGAACTGCACAAAAACTTTGGGTGCTTCATTGCCTCGACAGCCTCCGTCCTTTCCTGTCAATCGCTAATCTCCGCTTGCTTTCTTCCTTTGCTGTCAGTTGCTTGGCTTATCTCGGCTTCCAGTCAAAGGAAATAGTAATTGATATGCTACCTCACACAGGCTGGTACTTGTCTTTATCCTGATTATTGTGCCTGTCATATGTATTGGTAATTTGGTATTGTGCTACTGTTTGCCGATTTCATAAAGGAGTAATTTGGAGCCTAAACTCGCACGCAAATCATTACATTGGGTGATTTCAGTAGAACTTCACAAAATGATCAGATGGACAGGTACTTATGCTGCTGCTATGTACTCCAAAGTTCACTCAGACAAGCATCGATGTTGACAAGAAGTGCCTGTATTCATTCGAGTATCAACCGGCGTCAACCAATTGTCAAACTCCAAGTATTAGGAGAGTGAACGCCAAAAATATTGCTTGGTGCATAGCCCAGAAAAATGCAGTCCAGTCTTTGGTCCCAACTTGTGCCTTTTGGTTATCGAAACATATGGTAGCGAACTATATGGCATGGAGTCTAAAGATTCCAGACAAGTTGGTTGACGCGTATATTCATCTGGGACTTAATCAGTCTGCACGCCAAGGATGCTCCATTTCAGTTGAACTGCACAAAAAATTTGGGTGGTTCATTTTCTCAACCGCCTCCTTTCTCGTCTGCAATGTAGAATTTTGGTGAGATACAGGACCAAGATGAGCCAATAAACTAGTTGGATGAAAGTAGTGGCCAAGTTGCTCAAACCTCCGTCGGCATGAGGCCACTATTTGAGGATAAACCTACAAGCAAAGTTCAGATTGTCTATGCTGCCTCTTATGTACTCGAAAGTTTACTCGTACAAGAACTAATTTTAGCAAGAAGTACCTCTGATTGAACACCATTTACCAGTCTGTACCCTAGGTAATTAAAGTTCGTCCATGGATCATATTGGCTGTGATCTCAATCATTTCGATGCATAAACATACTGAACATGTGTATATCTGAATCTTTTTGTGAATTATGTATGAATATTGTCGTGTGATCTATCAATCATTTGGATGCATAGATATGCTTAGCTTGTGTATATATGAATCTTTTGAGTTGTTGATAGTGAATGTTGGCTATGAATATGAACGTGTCCTGTGAACCTGAGTTTGATATGAATTGCAACAGAACCAGTTATAACCCTTCTCCTCCTCTCAATCTGCGACTCCACTGCCGCATTTTCCCATCTCCGAGTCGTTCCCGTCCAGGGCCTCGCCGTCGTCCACCGCCTCGTTGTGTTCGGTGCGGCGTGGTCAACAAACGAGAGTCATCGGAAGAGGACTATACGTGGAGAGCCTGACGGCTGGGACCCACGAGGTCCATGGTCGCACCCAAGGAAAGTTCCTCCTTATTAAGCTGAAAAAATGTTTCCTCCACCTGATAGCTGGGACCCACCGGCTGTATCTTCGCACGGAAGGAAGTGCCTCCTTGTTCTGTGAAAAAAATTATTCATCCGGTTAACAGCTGGGACCCATCAGATTTGGTGACTGACTTGTGGGCTTGCTAAGCGGACGTGTACGCACGGCTTTGTCAACTTAATCAACAAATGATTCTAGCAGCTGGACCGTTGGATGTTAATCCAACAGCCGTGCTCCTTCTTCAACCTCTGTTCTTGCTCCTGTCTCCCGTGGGTGGCACTGTGGATGTGCTGCCGCGCACCCGAACCAGTGAAGTGTCCAACTCCTCTCCATCTGTGACTCCACTGCCCCGTCTTCCCCATCTCCGAGTCGTTCCAGTCTGGGTGCGCTCGGCACGGTGTGGTAAACGTGGTCAACAACCGAGAGTCATCAGAAGATGACTGTATGTGAGAGGCTGACAGTGGGGATGCACCACGCCCATGGACGCATGCATGCAACGGAACGCGGCGAGGTCAACATGGTCAAGGAACGACTTCCATCGGAAGTATATTGTACGTGGAGAGTCTCAGCTGGGTCCACGGCTGCTGGAGCTACCCCGCAACGAAGCAGCTGTGCTACCAGGTCATGGTTGGACGTCGCCGGAACCAGGTATGATCAAGATTTCATGTGATGGAGCACTCAATGTGGCGGAAGGTCGAGGAGGTGCGGGTGGCATAGCCCGGTCCGTATCCGCGCTCTTGGGTGCTTGGTGCAAGCCTTTCGGTGACATATCCGATCCTCTTATAATGGAAGCCCTATCAATGCGAGAAGGAACGCTTTTTGCAAAACTTCGAGGCCTATCACATGTGATAATGGAGACTGACTGTCAGGAGTTAGTGCAACTCTGGCATACATGCCACAACTACGTTCAGTTGTGGATCCTATCCTAGATGAAATAGGAGAGCTTAGTTGTGATTTTTCTGTTTTTGAGATTCAACATGTATTAAGGTCAGCAAACTTACCGGCACATCTATGTGCAAAATGTGCATGCACATTGAATGTGACCGAATGTTGGCTAGAGGAGACCCCTAGTTTTTTGGTAACCAGCCTTCTGGCTGATTGCCCGGGGAACACTTTTGTTGAATAAAGCTCTCTGATTTGCCCGCAAAAAAAGTAAGTGCTTCCTTATTACGCGGAAAATAATGATTCCTCCAACTGACAGCAGGGACCCACTGGACGGGCCACCATATTTTGCAGAAAAAAACGTTTGCCCCCTGACTGCTGGGACCCACCTGACGGGCCACCGTATTTCGCAAAAAAAACGTCCCCCCCGCTGTCAGCTCAGACGCACCGGAAGTGCCTCCTTATTACGCACAAAAAAATGAATACTCCCCCTGCTAGCTAGGACCCACCTTGGTGGGAGGCTGACTTGTGGGCCTACTAAGTTGACGGGGACGAAGGGCTTTGTCAACTTAGTCAATATGAACGATTCTAGCTCCAGTGACCGTACGATGTCCATCCAACGACCGTAGTGCTTCTTCAACCTCTGGTCTTCTTGCTCCAGCCGCCCAAAGAAGCACCGGTCGTGCCTCATGCTCCTGCCTCCCGTGGTCGGCTGTGCTGCCGCGGAGGCCTCACCGCCCCCTACTATTCCCACCGCTGGCCAGGCCCTGCGGCGATAGCAGCCTCACACCGCAGCCGAACCAGTGAACCCTCGCACTCCTCTCCGCGCGGGCTTCCACTGCCTCGTCTTCCCCGGCTCCGCGTCATCCCCTTCCTAGGCCTCGTCGTCGTCCACCACCGTGGTGCTCTCCGCGCAGCATGGTCAACGTGGTCAAGGATCGACTTCCATCAGAAGAGTACTGTACGTGGAGAGGCTGACACCTGGGTCCACGGCCACAACCCAGTTTTTTTGTGATTTGCCAAGTAAGTCGCTTTGTCAGGCCTGTTGGGCTACAAATCTTTCAAGACGAGGAGAGCTTTCATTCGGCTGGCCGAGAAAATGGCCCATCAGTAATAAGAAATGGGCTGTACATTTTTAAAACACATCAAAGCGGCAATTAGTTTCAAAAATCTTTTTTTCATTTCGAGATTTTAAATTACATTAATTTTTATGCGTGGAGAATTTGTTGGATTTTATATTGATATACATTTAGTTTTAAAATAAGTTTGAATGTGAGTCGAAATTTCGGGATTAAAAACAGTTCAGACCGCACCGAAATATGCAAAATTTCGTATAATTTTTTAACCGTGGCCACAATATGGGCTTTAATGCTAACAAAAAGAATATGGGCTCCAAAAAACCTTAAGAATTAGCAAATGGGTTGTAAATTATTAGAAATAATGGCAGATGGGTTGTATGCTGTTTTCCACAGATTTGAGGCTTTCCTAAAAAAAGGTTGACGCACAAGCAGTGGCGGTTGGATGTCCATCCAACGACCGTCGTGCTTCTTCAATATCTTCTCTTCCCGCTCCAGCCTCTCAAACAAGCGCCGGCGGGACTGCCTGCTCCCTCCTCCCCGCGGCCGGCTGTGCTACTGCGCAGGCCTCACCGCCCCATCGTACTCCCATCGCTAGCCTAGCCATACCTCTACTCACCCATACCTGCTGTTATTCTCCGGCGACGGCAGACGAACCAGTAAACCCTCGTTCATTCGTACTCCCCTCCGCGTGGGAAACAACTGCTGAGTCTTCCCTGCCTCCATGCCATTCCCTTCCTAGGCCTCGCCGTCGTCCACCACCCTAGTGCTCTCAGCGCGGCCTGGTCAATGTGGTCAACGACCGACATGCATCTGAAGTGGACTGTACGTGGAGAGGCCGACAGCTGGGTCCACGGCCGCACGCAAGAAAATGCCTCCTTATTACACGCAAAATAATGATTCATCCACCTGACATCAGGGACCCACCGAAAGGGCCTCAGTATTTCGCGAAAAAAACATTACCGACGCTGACAGCTCGGACCCACCAGCTATATCTTCGCACGCAAGGAAGTGCCTCCTTATTACACACAAAAAAAATTGAATACTCCCCCTGTTAGCTGGGACCCAGTATAGTGGCAGGCTGACTTGTGGGCCTACTAAGTTGACGGGGACGGAGGGCTTTGTCAACTTAGTCAATATGCACGATTCTAGCTCCAGTGACCGTACGATATCCATCCAACGGCCGTAGTGCTTCTTCAATCTCTGGTCTTCTTGCTCCAGCCGCCCAAACCAGCGTCGGTCGTGCCTCGTGCTCCTGCCTCCCATGGCCGGCTACGATGCGGCGGAGGCCTCACTGCCCCTACTACTCCCACACTGGCCAGGCCATCCCTCTACTCACCCACACCCCCTGTTATTCTGTAGCGACGGCAGCCTCACACTGCAGCGAACCAGTGAACCCTCGTACTCCTCCACGCGTGGGCATCCACTACCGCGTCTTCCCCAGCTCCACGTCGTCCCCTTCCTAGGCCTCACCGTCGTCCACCGCCCTGGTGCTCTCGGCGTGGCGTGGTCAACATGGTCAAGGAATGGCTTCCATCGGACGTGGATTGTACGTGGAGTGGCTGGCAGCTGGGTCCACGGCCGCAGTAGGGACCCACCAGATGGGCCACCGTATTTTGCAGAAAAAATGTTTCCCCCTGTCTGCTGGGACCCACCAGCTACATCTTCGCACGCAAGGAAGTGCATCCGAAAAAAACGATTCACCCCCCTGACTGCTAGGACCCACCAGCTACATCTTCGCACGCAAGGAAGTGCGTCCGGGCAAAAAAAACCAAAACGATTCGCCCCACTGACTGCTGGGACCCACCAGCTACATCTTCGCACGCAAGGAAGTGCGTCCGGGCAAAAAAAATAAAACCCAAAACGATTCGCCCCCCTGACTGCTGGGACCAGCTACATCTTCGCAGGCAAGGAAGTGCCTGACAGTCGCCCACCTGGTCGAAGCGTACGTACCGTTGTCATTCTGGTTGCGAACGTGTACATACATACTGGTCGATGTAGAGGCGCACACGTGTCGTAGATGTAGAGGCGCGCACGTGTCGTAGTAGAGGCGCGCACGTAGCATGTACTCGTACGTACAGCGGCGAGGGTGCAAGAAAGAAAATACGGCCACGTACGTACATACGTTCAGGGTCTCTAACGCCTATCGCGCATACGTACATGGCTGGGTCAGAACGGAGAAACATCGTCGTCGTCGCGTTCATGGGGAGCCAACCGGCTGGGTCGGAACGGAATGCGTGGTCGTGTTCATCGGGAGGGCTTGGACGGAACACGCGATGGAAACGAGGCCAGGCGTACCGCACAACGGAGGAAACAGCCTTGTGTTCGACCGGCCACGTTCGAAACGGGATCCTGTTGATCGGGAGGGGCCTGGCGTACCGCAAAACGGAGGAAACGGATCTCCTACGGTCGAAACGGGGGTCCTGTTGATCGGGAGGGGTGTGGCATACCGCAAAACAGAGGAAACAGACCTCCTACGATCGAAATGGGGGTCCTGTTCATCGGGAGGGGTGTGGCGTACCGCAAAACGGACGAAACAGACTTGTGTTGGAGCGCTACGGTCGAAACAGGGGGGGAGGGGTGTGGCGTACCGCAAAACGGGACTCCACGGGATACTGTTCATCTCCACCGTCGACCTCCTCCAGCCTCCACGGGCTACCGTTGAGGGAGTCCTGGACTAGGGGGTGTCCGGATAGCCGAACTATCATCATTGGCCGGACTCCAAGACTATGAAGATACAAGATTGAAGACTTCGTCCCGTGTCCGGATGGGACTTTCCTTGGCGTGGAAGGCAAGCTTGGCAATACGAATATGTAGATCTCCTACCATTGTAACCGACTCTGTGTAACCCTAGCCCTCTCCGGTGTCTATATAAACCGGAGGGTTTTAGTCCATAGGACGAACAACAATCATACCATACGCTAGCTTCTAGGGTTTAGCTTCCTTGATCTCGTGGTAGATCCACTCTTGTACTACCCATATCATCAATATCAATCAAGCAGGAGTAGGGTTTTACCTCCATCGAGAGCGCCCGAACCTGGGTAAAAACATCGTGTCCCTTGTCTCCTGTTACCATCCGCCTAGACGCACAGTTCGGGACCCCCTACCTGAGATCCACCGGTTTTGACACCGACATTGGTGCTTTCATTGAGAGTTCCTCTGTGTCGTCGCATATAGGCCCAATGGCTCCTTCGATCATCAACAACGACGCGGTCCAGGGTGAGACTTTTCTCCCTGGACAAATCTTCGTATTCGGCGGCTTTGCACTGCGGGCCAATTCGCTTGGCCATCTGGAGCAGATTGAAAGCTACGCCCCTGGCCATCAGGTCAGATTTGGAAGTTTGAACTTCACGGCCGACATCCGCGGAGACTTGATCTTCGACGGATTCGAGCCACAGCCGTGCGTGCCGCACTGTCACGATGGGCATGATCTAGCTCTGCGGCCGGACAGTGCCCTGGAGGCCGCACAAGAGTCCGCTCCGACCCTTAACTCGGAGCCGACTGCGCCGATCGAGATGGGTGGCTAGACACCACCTCGGGGGCTGCTACCTCTACGGCGATGGATCCGAATACAAACCCTGTCCCTTGTGAAGCTCGTGACTCCGAGGTGCCGGACTCCTCGCCGGACTCCGAACCTCCCGCGCCTCTACCGATCGAATCCGATTGGGCGCCGATCTTGGAGTTCACCGCTGCGGACATCTTTCAGCACTCGCCTTTTGGCGACATCCTGGATTCACTAAAGTATCTCTCGCTATCAGGAGAGCCCTGGCCGGACTACGGTCAGGACGGTTGGGATGCGGACAACGAAGAAATTCAAAGCCCACCCACCACCCACTTTGTAGCCACTGTCGACGACCTAACCGACATGCTAGATTTCGACTCCGAAGACACCGACAGTATGGACGGCGATGCCGGAGACGACCAAGAACCAGTGCCCATAGGGCACTGGAAAGCCACCTCAACTCACGACGTATACATGGTGGATACACCAAAAGGAAGTGATAACGAGGAACAACGGGACGCGGCGAAGGATAATTCCCCCGAAAAACAACCAAAACGGCGACACAAGCGCCGCCCGAAGCCCCGCCTCGATAACAACAGCACCCATACTGACCCAGCCGTAGAGCAGGGCGAACCAGTGGACGACGAACATGCCACCAAGCAACCATCCGAACAGGATGAAATGGACGAGCAACCCATCCCCGGCGAAAACAACAATCCAGACGATCTCACGCCGGACACATCACCGGAGCATAAGAACCTCCACAAAAGGCTCGTCGCCACTGCAAGAAGTTTGAAGAAGCAGAAGGGGAAGCTCAAAACAGCGGAAGACGTACTCAGAATGAGATGGAGCAAAGTACTCAAGACCGCAGATAAATACGGTGATAGTCACCAAGCAAAGAGCTACCCGAAGCGCAAGCTGTTGCCCGAATTTGACGAGGAGGCCATAGAGCCCCCACAGTCAAAAAACAAAGAGGCTGCCTGGCCGGATAGACGACCAGTGACAGGCTAAGAGCGGCAAGCGGCACCGCACACAAGCCGGCACACGATCCACATAAGGATCCTCACAAAAAGGATGGCCCGGCCAGATCCATCTATGGGCCAAGAAAGAAGGCTCCAGGGAGCAACACAACACGTCGAGTGTTCGAAAATAACGGTACACCTAAATACAGGGGTGCCACACACACCCTATGTTTCACCGATGAGGTACTGGATCATGAATTTCCAGCGGGATTCAAGCCCATAAACATAGAGGCATATGACGGAACAACAGACCCCGGAGTCTGGATTGAGGATTATATCCTACACATACATATGGCTAGAGGAGATGATCTCCACGCCATAAAATACCTGCCCCTCAAGCTCAAAGGGCCAGCTCTGCATTGGCTCAAAAGCCTCCCAGAAAATACCATTGGAAGTTCGGAAGAGCTCAAGGATGCGTTTCGAGCAAATTTTCAGGGGACTTATGTCCGCCCTCCGGATGTAGACGATTTAAGTCACATAACTCAACAGCCCAGAGAGTTAGCACGCAAATTCTGGAACAGGTTCCTCACCAAAAAGAACCAAATAGTCGACTATTCGGACGCCGAAGCCTTAGCAGCCTTTAAACATAATGTCCGAGACGAATGGCTTGCCAGACACCTCGGCCAGGAAAAACCAAGAACAATGGCCGCGCTAACAAGCCTCATGACCCGCTTTTGCACGGGGGAAGATAGCTGGCTGGCAAGATGTAGCACCAGCGACCCGAGTACATCCGAGGTCAGGGATGGAAATGGGAAATCACGACGCAGAAAAGATCAGCGCCGGAATAAGGAAAATGGCCCAAAGAGCACGACGGTCAACGCCGGGTTCAAAAGCTCTCGGCCGAATAACAAAACACTGCCTCTTAAGGACAACAGTGACGAGCTATCCAACCTAAACAAAATCTTGGATAGGATATGTCAAATCCACAGTACCCCCGGGAAGCCTGCAAACCATACCCATAGAGATTGTTGGGTCTTCAAGCAGTCCGGCCGACTTAGCGCCGAACACAAGGGGCTCGACACACCAAGCGAAGACGATGACGAACCCCACAAGCAGAGCGCCGGAAAACAGAAGACTTTCCCACAAGAAGTCAAAACAGTGAACTCACTTCAAGTGATAACAAGGAAAAATAGTGTGGCACCTACTAAAATACGCGCCGCACGGTCCACCCCAGTGGAGTCCCGGAATTGGATGTCAAAACCAATTACTTTCGACCATCAGGATTACTCCAGAAGTATTCAAAACGCAGGAAGGATTGCTTTGATATTGGAGCCCATAATCGACGGACTACAATTTACACAAGTCCTAATGGATGGCGGCAGTGATATAAACCTGCTATATCAGGACACAATCCGTAGAATGGGGATAGACCCTACCAAAATTCGCCATAGCAGCACTTCCTTTAAAGGAGTGACGCCAGGCCCTTACGCCAATTGTACGGGCTCCTTACTACTAGAAGTTGTGTTCGGTTCATCCGACAACTTCCGTCGCGAAAAGCTAATCTTCCATATCGCCCCATTTAAAAGTAGCCATCGAGCACTATTGGGACGCGAAGCTTTCGCCCGCTTTAACGCAATACCGCATTACGCGTCTCTTACACTTAAAATGCCCGGTCCACGCGGCATCATCTCATTAAAAGGTAACTTCGAGTGTTCCTCGACCATGGAAGAATGTGAGACTGCCTTGACAGCCACACACTAATCCGGCCTTGCTAATCAAAGCCCCTAAAAAACAGGTCATTCAGACCCCGGACACGGTTAGGCGAGTCCGGTATAAATAAACAAGGGGATTCCTCGCCGCATACCCCTTTACAAGGGGCTGCACGCATGAACAATGAGAGCCAATAAAGCTCAACTTTATTCATCTTTTAAATCATACTCTGTTTTAAATACATTTTTTGCACGATATTTTTCCAAACTAAGTTCTTCTCTTTTACAGATGAACAACGTGCTACACCCGTCCAGGATACAGCACAATGGAGACACAGGCGCAGACGTGCAGCAGGGACCCGTTGCAAGGATTCTTTTCAGATTAAGACCCTGCGTAAACCTTTTTTACTGTCTCTTGTTGACACACATCCCCCGGTTTCTTACCATAACCGAGGAGGAGGCTGGCGTTTTGGCATCGGCCCCGTTAGAAGTTTTTGCGCGTACCTGGACACTAGGGGCTTAGGGCATTATTCTGCCTGTTATCATAAAGACCAAATACCTCAGGGAGTGTTCGGCGTCTCGAGTTAGGCCTTATATGCATCAGCTCCGAATCATGTCTTTGGTCAAATGTTGGGTTTGCCCGGCTCCTGTGTTTTGCTGCCTTATGTTCCGCTCTATCGGCTAACGCGGCACCAGGAGAACTACTGTGATTGTGCCTCGGTTCAGCCGGGCGAGCACCTCAGTAGAGAAAGCCGAAAACTGACTGTCATGATATAGCGAGAGACTGGTCAACCACTCGATTGACTACAGGAATGTCTAGAATTCCTCCGCTTTGACAAAGGACCATTTCCCGGTCAGGCACACACGCGCCCCGAAATCGGAGAGCGCGGTGCCCCTAGGGGCTATATCGTAGCCCCACCTTCGAACTCCTATGGCTAAGTGAAAGTGATAAAGAATTATAGTCCGGTTGCCCAGTTTGCTACGCTACCACCTCCTTCACAGGACCAAGACGTTGGATTAAGTGTGAAAATGCGCTTTTTTGCAAATACCCCCGCACCATGTGCGTGGGGGCTGAAGCCGAAGACTGCCATCTTTCAGGTTATATATACATATACATTAACGACCGCACAGGAGATATCTCAATACTTTAACGCACAAGTATAAAAAGCCCTTATATCATAAGTATGGTTTTACAAATCATACATGTCATTTGAACATAATGTTTTTCGAGCACTGCGACTCTACTAAACAAGCGCCCCGCAGGACTTCCTCAAAATAGTGCTTGGCGGGTAATCGGCTTCTGTCCGAATCCCGGGACGCAACGTCGGTGGCATCCATCTCTGCCCAGTATATTTTGACATGGGCAAGAGCCATCCGTGCACCCTCTATGCATACCGACCGCTTCATCGCCTTGATATGCGGCACCGCATCAAGGAATTGCTGCACTAAGCCAAAATAACTCTTCGGCTTGGGCCTTTCGGGCCACAGATAAGCCACGACATCCTTCATGGAAAGTCCGGACAGCCTATTCAGCTCAGCCCACTCAGCCAACTGACCGGTTAACGGAAGGGGACGCTCCGGACTATGGAATTGAGACCAAAAAAGCTCTTCCATTTCGTGATCCTTTTGGCTCCGGAAGTGCACAACTGCGTCCGCCGCACTCACCGCCAAATTCAGATAAGGATCCTCCGCACCCCACAACTGGCCCAACTGAGCATACTTCGGATCCGTGAACTTCCTACATAGCAGAAAGGGCTTTCCAGCCGCAATGTCTCCGGCCTGATGCAGCTCCTCCTTTATAGCCCGCATTGCAGAACGGGCATCCTTGGCTTCAGCGGTGGCCTTCTTTAGGTCCTCTTGCTCCGCTTGGCGTTCTCTTTCAAGAACCTCATAGCGGTCGGTAGCATCTTTCAGTTTCACGGCCATTCTAGCCATCTCCTCCCTGCTTCGGCAATGAGCAGCCTTTTCGGCTTTTAGCTCCTCGGCTGCCTTCGAGGCAGCCGCATCACTTTTTCTGGCTAGCTCCTTGGCTCGAGCAAGCTCTGCCCGAAGGTCCTCCATAGCAGCGGCGCCATCTGCATCAAGCATACATGTTGTAAGGTGTGGGCATCAGCTCCCTTACCAGGTGACCGTGGAGAAACCACCTACCTTGTGACTCGTTAAGTCATTTATTGACCAGCGCGATGTCCGCATCCGCAACATCGAGTTGCCGCTTCAGTCCGGCACCTCTATCAGTCCGGCTGGCCACCGAATGTTCCGCCACCTGCATAGGAAAGGCGACATTTTATAACTGAGATTATGATCCTCGGCACGCTGTCGCTTCCGACAACATACCGAGTCTCAGGGGCTACTATCTATACAGGGCACACTCTATGTGCAAAACTGTCAAAAGGTATGTCATTTTTTGCGTACCTCAAACCCCGCCAGTAAACTTCTGACGGCCTCATGCAACCCGCTCCCAGCGGATGAGATCCTTTCAATCACCATACTCATTAATGTACGGTGATCTTCTGAGATAGACGCCCTCTCGAGCAGATCCTTCAGCTCCTCCGGCCGTACACCAGTTGGTGCCGAACTCTCCGGCCCCCCGGATTCAGGGAGACCCTCCGCGACGACACCTCAGGGTCGTCCGCCCCGCCTGACGGCGCGGCAGATGGAGGCGTCTCGCTCTCCATCATCTCCGGACGAAGATCCCCCGAAGATGAGCTCAGCTGAGAAGGGCTGAGGTCCGAACTACAAAGTAGAAACTCCGGTTATCCTCAGAAATAAAAATAGGGATGTCCCTTATTACAAAATTCCCCTTTCTACTTACGGCTCGCTGGAGGGCTGATTCCTTTGGGGAGACAGTGCGTCCGGGACTCCTCCCGGCACAGGACCTTCCGGTGCAGATTTCTTCCCCCGCTTTGAGGCCTTAGCCTCCGGGTCTTCGGAAGCGGTCCTCTTCTCCCCCTGAAGGGAGGGATTCTTGATCCCCCCTTATTGAGGGCCTCCTCAGCAGAGGCGGTAGTTTTCCTGTCCCCCCCTTCACCCTCTTCCGAAGGCGCAACCTCCAACATCTTGACTAACACGGGATCCGGCGTGGTCTCAAGGAGGGGGCCAAACACCGTATCAGTTTTGCTTTCGTTGTCCACTCCCGTTCAAGGGTTAGCTGGTTAAAAGGAAAATCCATGATAAATAAACAGACGGTATGTCCCGACACAGGACTACTTACTTGAGTATCCGGGCGATTGCAGCTTAGGCCGGCGTCCTCGGTCAAGTCCAGACACATCTCTTGCGATCCGAAGAACAGTTTATACATCTCGACGGGTGTCATACCCATGAAGTGTTGAAGAGCTTGCGGTCCCTCCGGATTGAATTCCCACAGGCGGAGGGGGCGACGTTTGCAGGGCAGAAGACGCCAAATCAGCATAACCTGCGTCACTACGATCAGATTGATCTCCCTTTCCTGAAGGTCTCGAATGCGGCCCTGCAAAAGTGGCACGTCCTTGGATGGCCCCCCAGGCAAGCCATTTGTTGACCCACGACGCCAGCCATTGTGGAGGGCCCGAGCGGAAGGCGGGTGGCGCCACCTGCCTGGTGCCCCTAGGAGCGGTGATGTAGAACCACTCCTGCTGCCACAAACCAAGCTCCTCTTGAAAGGAGCCCATGGGCCATGGAGAATCGGCCCTCTTGCTTATAACTGGCCCTCCGCACTCTGCCAGTCGCCCCTCGATCATCTTCGGCTCCACGTCGAAGGTCTTGAGCCACAATCTGAAGTGAGGGGTGGTGCGGAGGAAGGCTTCGCAGACAACGATGAACGATGAGATATGGAGGATGGACTCCAGAGCCAAGTCGTGAAATTCCAGCCCATAGTAAAACATGAGCCCTCTCACGAAGGGATCCATCGGGAAGCCTAAACCCCGACGGATGTGAGACACGAACACGACACTCTCACCAGGCTCGGGAGTGGGAATGACTTGCCCTTGGGCAGGCAACCTATGCGAAATCTCGTAGGTTAGGTACCTGGCGTCTCTCAGCTTTAGCACGTCTTCTTCCGTGACGGAAGAGGGCATCCACCGGCCCTGTAGGTTGGAGCCGGACATTGTCGAAGGTCCGAAGCGCCCGAATCTGGAGCTTTGGGTGTTGGAACTCGGGGCAAGGGGCGGATTCGATTGAGGATCGAAGGAAAGGGACATGCCTTGGTCTCATTATAAAGGGGGAGAATACCAAGAGTCGTCCCCGTGACCGTTTGGAACTCGCCTTCGATGGAGGGGGCTGGGTAACGGGCATGGTTAGGTTACCCACGTCCGTATTGATGAGAATCCCGGAATAAGGGGACACGATCTCTGCTTCGACAAGACGTGCCAAGGAAACCGCTTCGCTAAACGCGCTGAGGTGGAATAATAAAAACGATTCGAGTAAAGGCTTGGTTGTGGTGTGACGTCACGCCACAAAATACGTCAGCAGATTGAACTTGTGTAAATATTATTCTCTCTACGGTGGTATGTGGAATTTATTTTGCAGAGCCAGACACTATCCTGGTGTTCACAATCTTCTATGAATTATTCGGAGCAGGAACCCGCCTTGCAATGACGAAGACAATATGCGCGCCGGACTCGTCGTCATTGAAGCCTAGTTCAGGGGCTACTGAGGGAGTCCTGGACTAGGGGGTGTCCGGATAGCCGAACTATCATCATTGGCCGGACTCCAAGACTATGAAGATACAAGATTGAAGACTTCGTCCCGTGTCCGGATGGGACTTTCCTTGGCGTGGAAGGCAAGCTTGGCAATACGGATATGTAGATCTCCTACCATTGTAACCGACTCTGTGTAACCCTAGCCCTCTCCGGTGTCTATATAAACCGGAGGGTTTTAGTCCATCGGACGAACAACAATCATACCATAGGCTAGCTTCTATGGTTTAGCCTCCTTGATCTCGTGGTAGATCCACTCTTCTACTACCCATATCCTCAATATCAATCAAGCAGGAGTAGGGTTTTACCTCCATCGAGAGGGCCCGAACCTGGGTAAAAACATCGTGTCCCTTGTCTCCTGTTACCATCCGCCTAGACGCACAGTTCGGGACCCCCTACTCGAGATCCGCCGGTTTTGACACCGACAACCGTGGACCTCCTCCAGCCTCCACGGGCTCCTGTTCATCCAGCCTCCACCGCGCGCTACTCCATGGGGTCCTGTTCAACCACCCCTCCACGGGCACCCCTCCACCGTCTACTGTTCATCCAGCCCTCCACACCACGGGGTCCTGTTCAACCACCCCTCCACGGCCACCCCTCCACCGTCTACTGTTCATACAGCCCTCCACACCATGGGTTCCTGTTCATCCAGAGGCAACGCCACCGCTCACTGTTCATCCAAACCCCCCCTCCCGCAACGCTCACTGTTCATCCTAGAGGCAGCATCGATCGGCTTTAGTTAGCAGCAGTAGCAAAGGAATCACTCCATCGGGTTCAGTTAACAGCCATCGATCGATCCCTCAGGTTCAGTAATGTGTAGCCTGCAGTGCAATCGCTCGGGTTTAGTTAGAGCCCAACGCCTCGCTCGGGTTCAGTTAGAGCCAATGCCTCGCACACACGCGCGTACGTACGAGAGAAACGCGCATCGCTCTCCCACCGTAACCAGCAACTCCCCGAAATTTTCCTCCCCCTCGCTTCTACCATGGTTTTTTCTGTCATGGACGGCCCAAAGAATGTCATGCAGCTGCGTCTCCGGCCCGCCCAGGACGAAAAGCCCATTTTCTGTCATGATTTTTTGTCATAGAAGTAGGAGCCCACCACATCTATGATGATACCGGGTTTTGTCACAATTATCGTCATAGAAGTGTCATATGTATGACAGAAAAAAATTTCGTTCGGCCCAAAATGTCACGGATGTGTCTTTTTTTGTAGTGTTATGAGAAAGAGGAGACACTACTGCCTCCTACTTTTCTAGATTATAAGAGCATGGTAGCACATGATTTTATTATTAACAATGATGATAAGATGCTTATGTATAACCTTAGATTTAATAAGAAACACAATGAAATTATTATCTTGCATGCGCCTTCTTTGTTTGATTTAAGTGCAGGCCATTACCTCGTCTTGCCGTCGGCCGTGTACGCGCACCGAAGCCAGACATCAGCTCCAGAGCCTGAGCCGGAACCACCACTGGACCCTTATCGTCCATCATCTTATCAGTGGGATCCGGAGCAGATCTCCAGCCAGTGGCAGTACGATGACACTCCTTAGTACACCGGGGAGAGTAGCCGCGATCCATGGGCATATACCAACTTAGGCCAAAAGCCTAAGCTTGGGGGAGTACGTATTTCTCACAGACATTACATTCATGTTCACACACTTATTCTAGTTGTCGATGTTCATACTTTTTCATTGTACTATCCATGCTAGTTTAATTTATTTTTCTAGCTTTCTTCTTGTGTGTTTGATAAACCTTAAGAAAAACCCAAAAAATAGTTAGTTGAATTTCCATGCTTGTAGTAGTAATTAAAATGAAAACCCAAACAGATTTCTCGTTCTTCTTTTGCTTGTTGGGAGCTTTCCCGTGTAAATAGTTTTATTTCTTTTCTTTCCTTTGGGGGTCGAGAGGAGAAGAACATAATGAAAATGTTTAGTGGCTCTAATATGCATGATTGTTGATTTAACCAAGAGCCCATATTACCTTGTCTTCTCCTTTGAATTGAATGCTTGCACATTCCAGCTTAGTCCAATGCACATGCACTATTATTATTATACACACCGTTCAGTTGTGCAAGTGAAAGGCAATAATGACGATATATGATGGACAGATTGAGATGAGAGAAGCTGGTATGAACTCGACCTCTCTTGTTTTTGTAAATATGATGAGTTCATCGTTCCTGATTCAGCCTATTATGAATAAACATGTTTGCAATGACAATTAGAGATTATAGTTGCTTATGCTATGCTTAATTAGCTAGGAGCTTATAATGGTTTACCTTGCGTGCCAACATGCTATTAAAATGGTTGTGATGTGGTATGATAGGGTGGTATCCTCCTTTGAATGATTTGAGTGACTTGACTTGGCACATGTTCACGCACGTAGTTGAAACAAAATCAACATAGCCTTCACGATATTTATGTTCATGGTGGATTATATCCTACTCATGCTTGGACTCGGTGTTGATTAATTTTAATACATGTTCATGACTGTTGTCGCTCTCTCAGTTGGTCGATTCCCAGTCTTTTGCTAGCCTTCACCTGTACTAAGCGGGAATACTGCTTGTGCATCCAAACTCCATAAACCCCAAAGTTATTCCATATGAGTCCACCATACCTTCCTATATGCGGTGTTTACCTGCCGTTCCAAGTAAATTTGTATGTGCAAACTCCAAACCTTCAAATGAAATTCTGTTTTGTATGCTCGAGCAGCTCATGTATCAACTAGGGCTGTCTGTATCTTCCATGCTAGGTGGGTTATTCTCAAGAGGAGTGGACTCCGCTCCTCATTCATGAGAAAATGGCTGGTAACCGGGATGCCCAGTCCCATGCTCAAATCAAATCAAAATAATTAAACAAAACTCCCCCAGGATTGTTGCTAGTTGGAGGCACCCGTTGTTTCGGGCAAGCCATGGATTGATGCTTGATGGTGGTGGGGGAGTATAAACTTTACCATTCTGTTTGGGAACTGCCTATAATGTGTATAGCATGGAAGATATCGAGATCTCATAGTTGTTATGTTGACAGTGAAAGTATACCGCTCAAAATGTTATTTATCTCTATTTCAAAATCGAGCTCTGGCACCTCTACAAATCCCTGCTTCCCTCTGTGAAGGGCCTATCTATTTACTTTTATGTTGAGTCATCACCCTCTTATTAAAAAGCACCCGCTGGAGAGCACCGCTGTCATTTGCATGCATTACTATTAGTTTATATTGGGTATGACTTGACCGGATCTCTTTTACCATGAATTACAATGTTTAGTCAGTCCTTGATCTTTAAAGGTGCTCTGCATTTATGTTTTGCAGTCTCAGAAAGGGCTAGCGAGATACCATCTTGTCATATCATATTATGATTGTTTCGAGAAAGTGTTGTCATCCGAGTTTTATTATTATTGCTCACTAGTTGATTATGCCATTGATATGAGTAAACATGAGACCTAAGTGTTATTGTGAATATGGTTAGTTCATAATCTTTGCTGAAAACTTGAATGCTAGCTTTACATATTTGCAACAACAAGAGCAAACAAAGTTTGTAAAAGTTTTTCTTTATCACTTTCAGTTTATCAACTGAATTGCTTGAGGACAAGCAAAGTTTTAAGCTTGGGGGAGTTGACACGTCTCCATTGTATCTACTTTTCCAAACACTTTTGCCTTTGTTTTGAACTCTAACTTGCATGATTTGAATGGAACTAACCCGGACTGATGCTGTTTTCAGCAGAACTGCCATGGTGTTATTTTTGTGCAGAAATAAAAGTTCTCGGAATGACCTGAAAATCCACGGAGCAACTTTTCAGAATTAATAAAAAATATTGGCGAAAGAAATAGCGTCAGGGGGCCCACACCCTGTCCACGAGGGTGGGGGGCGCGCCCCCTCCCCCTGGGCGCGCCCCTGCCTCATGGGCCCCCTGGACGTCCACCGACCTCAACTCCAAGTCCATATATTTGCTTTCACGGAGAAAAAATCAGAGAGAAAGTTTCATCGCGTTTTGCGATACGGACCCGCCGCCAAGCCCTAATCTCTCTCGGGAGGGCTGATCCGGAGTCCGTTTGGGGCTTTGGTGTGGGGGATTCGCCGCCGTCGTCATCATCAACCATCCTCCATCACCAATTTCATGATGCTCACCGTCGTGCATGAGTAATTCCATTATAGGCTTGTTGGACGGTGATGGGTTGGATGATATTTACCATGTAATCAAGTTAGTTTTGTTAGGGTTTGATCCCTAGTATCCACTATGTTCTGAGATTGATGTTGCTATGACTTTGCTATGCTTAATGCTTGTCACTAGGGCCCGAGTGCCATGATTTCAGATCTGAACCTATTATGTTTTCATGAATATATGTGAGTTCTTGATCCTATCTTGCAAGTCTATAGTCACCTATTATGTGTTATGATCCAACAACCCCGAAGTGACAATAATCGGGACAATTCTCGGTGATGACCATAGTTTGAGGAGTTCATGTATTCACTATGTGTTAATGCTTTGGTCTGGTACTCTATTAAAAGGAGGCCTTAATATCCCTTAGTTTCCATTAGGACCCCGCTGCCACGGAAGGGTAGGACAAGATGTCATGCAAGTTCTTTTCCATAAGCACGTATGACTATATTCAGAATACATGCCTACATTACATTGATGAATTGGAGCTAGTTCTGTGTCACCCTATGTTATAACTATTACATGAGGAATCGCATCCGACATAATTATCCATCGCTGATCCAATGCCTACGAGCTTTTCACATATTATGCTTTGCTTATTTACTTTATCATTGCTATTGTTACAATTACTACAAAGCTGTTACTTTTGCTACTGTTACCGTTACTATCATACTACTTTGCTACTAAATACTTTGCTGCAGATACTAAGTTATCCAGGTATGGTTGAATTGACAACTCAACTGCTAATACTTAAGAATATTCTTTGGCTCCCCTTGTGTCGAATCAATAAATTTGGGTTGAATACTCTACCCTCGAAAACTGTTGCGATCCCCTATACTTTTGGGTTATCATGAGTCTTCATAGGATACCCAAAGGAAATCGTTGGGTACACCTTCTATCATAGACCCGAAGGCAAGATCTTTGTTGCTAAAAATGTATCCTTTCTAGAGAAGGAGTTTCTCTCGAAAGAAGTGAGTGGGAGGAAAGTAGAACTTGATGAGGTAATTGTACCTTCTCCCTTATTGGGAAGAAGTTCATCACAGAAATCAATTCAAGTGATTCCTACACCAATCAGTGAGGAAGTTAATGATGATGATCATGAAACTTCAGATCAAGTTACTACCGAACCTCGTAGGTCTTCTAGAGTGAGATCCGCACCAGAGTGGTATGGTAATCCTGTTCTGGAAGTCATGTTACCAGACCATGGTGAACCTACGAACTATAAGGAAGCGATGATGATCCCAGATTCCACGAAATGGTTTGAGGCCATGAAATCTGAGATGGGACCCATGTATGAGAACAAAGTGTGGACTTTGGTGGACTTGCCCGATGATCGGCAAGCCATAGAAAATAAATGGATCTTCAAGAAGAATACCGACGCAGACGGTAATGTTACTGTCTACAAAGCTCGACTTGTTGCGAAAGGTTTTTGACAAGTTCAAGGAGTTGACTACGATGAGACTTTCTCACCCGTAAGCGATGCTTAAGTCTGTCCAAATCATGTTAGCAATTGCCGCATTTTATGATTGTGAAATTTGGCAGATGGATGTCAAAACTGCATTCCTGAATGGATTTCTGGAAGAAGAGTTGTATATGATGCAACCAAAAGGTTTTGTCGATCCAAAGGGTGCTAACAAGGTGTGCAAGCTCCAGCGATCTATTTATGGACTGGTGCAAGCCTCTCGGAGTTGGAATAAACGCTTTGATAGTGTGATCAAAGCATATGGTTTTATACAGACGTTTGGAGAAGCCTGTATTTACAAGAAAGTGAGTGGGAGCTCTGTAGCATTTCTAATATTATATGTGAATGACATATTGTTGATTGGAAATGATATATAATTTCTGGATAGCATAAAGGGATACCTGAATAAGAGTTTTTCCATGAAAGACCTCGGTGAAGCTGCTTACATATTGGGCATCAAGATCTATAGAGATAGATCAAGACGCTTAATTTGGCTTTCACAAAGCACATACCTTGATAAAGTTTTGAAGAAGTTCAAAATGGATCAGTCAAAGAAAGGGTTCTTGCCTATGTTACAAGGTGTGAAACTGAGTCAGACTCAATGCCCGACCACTGCAGAAGATAGAGAGAAAATGAAAGTCATTCCCTATGCTTTAGCCATAGGTTCTATCATGTATGCAATGCTGTGTACCAGACCTGATGTGTGACTTGCTATAAGCACAGCGGGAGGTACCAAAGTAATCCCGGAGTGGAGCACTGGACAGCAGTCAAGAACATCCTAAAATACCTGAAAAGGACTAAGGATATGTTTCTCATTCATGGAGGTGAAAAAGAGCTCGTCGTAAACGGTTACGCCGATGCAAGCTTTGACACTGATTCGAATGACACTAAGTCGCAAACCAGATACGTATTTTTATTGAATGATGGAGCTGTCAGTTGGTGCAGTTCCAAGCAGAGTGTCGTGGAGGGATCTACGAGTGAAGCGGAGTACATTGCTGCTTTGGAAGCAGCAAATGAAGTAGTCTGGTTGAAGGAGTTCATATCCGATCTAGGTGTCATACCCAGTGCATTGGGTCCAATGAAACTCTTTTGTGACAATACTGGTGCAATTGCCTTGGCAAAGGAATCCAGATTTCACAAGAGAACCAATCACATCAAGAGACGCTTCAATTCCATCTGTCATCAAGTGTCGAAGGGGGACATAGAGATTTGCAAGATACATACGGATCTGAATGTTGCAGACCAGTTGACTAAGCCTCTTCCACGAGCAAAACATGATCAGCACCAAAGCTCCATGGGGGTTAGAATCATTACTATGTAATCTAGATTACTGACTCTAGTGCAAGTGGGAGACTGAAGGAAATATGCCCTGGAGGCAACAATAAAGTTATTATTTATTTCCTTATTTCATGATAAATGTTTATTATTCATGCTAGAATTGTATTAACTGGAAACTTAGTACATGTGTGAATACATAGACAAAACATATTGTCCCTAGTATGCCTCTACTTTACTAGCTCGTTAATCAAAGGTGGTTATGTTTCCTAACCATAGACATGTGTTGTCATTTGATGAATGGGATCACATCATTAGGAGAATGATGTGATGGACATGACCCATCCGTTAGCTTAGCATTATGACCATTACAGTTTCATTGCTACTGCTTTCTTCATGACTTATACAAGTTCCTCAGACTATGAGATTATGCAACTCCGGAATACCAAGGAACACTTTGTGTGCTATCAAACGTCACAACATAAATGAGTGATTATAAAGATGCTCTACAGGTGTTTCCGAAGGTGTTTGTTGGGTTGGCATAGATCGAGATTAGGATTTGTCACTCCGTGTTTCAGAGAGGTATCTCTGGGCCCTCTCGGTAATACTCATCACTATAAGCCTTGCAAGCATTGTGACTAATGAGTTAGTTGCGGGATGAAGTATTACAGAATGAGTAAAGAGACTTGCCGGTAACGAGATTGAACTAGGTATGATGATACCGACGATCGAATCTCAGGCAAGTAACATACCGATGACAAAGGGAACAACATATGTTGTTATGCGGTTTTGACCGATAAAGATCTTCGTATAATATGTAGGAGCCAATATGAGCATCCAGGTTCCGCTATTGGTTATTGACCGGAGATGTGTCTCGGTCATGTCTACATAGTTCTCGAACCCGTAGGGTCCTCACGCTTAACGTTCGATGATGATTTGTATTATGAGTTATGTGTTTTGATGACCGAAGTTTTTCCAGAGTCCCGAATGTGATCACGGACATGACGAGGAGTCTTGAAATGGTCGAGACATAAAGATTGATATATTGGACGACTATATTCGGACACCAGAAGTGTTCCGGAGAAGTTTCGGATAAAACCGGAGTGCCGGAGGTTTATCGGAACCCCCGTGGGGAACTAATGGGCCACATGGGCCTTAGTGGAGACAGAGAGGGGCGGCCAGGGCAGGCCGCGCACCCCCTCCCCCTTGGGTCCGAATTGGACCAGGGAAGGGGGGCGGCGCCCCCCTTTCCTTCTCCCTCTCCCTCTCCTTCCTTCCCCCTCTCTCCCTCTTGGTGGAATCCTACTAGGACTAGTAGTCCTAGTAGGATTCCCCTTATGGGGGCGCGCCCTAGGAGGGCCGTCCGGCCTCCCCCTTGCTCCTTTATATACGGGGGCAGGGGGGCACCCTAGGACTCACAAGTTGATATTTTAGACATGTGCGGTGCCCCCCTCCATAGTTACACACCTCGGTCATATCATCTTAGTGCTTAGGCGAAGCCCTGCGCTGGTAACTTCGTCATCACCATCGCCATGCCGTCGTGCTGACGAAACTCTCCCTCGGCCTCAACTAGATCAAGAGTACGAGGGATGTCATTGAGCTGAATGTGTGCTGAACGCGGAGGTGCTATACGTTCGCTCCTTGGATCGGTTGGATCGCGAAGACGCTCGACTACATCAACCACGTTAACTAAACGCTTCCGCCTTCGGTCTAGGAGGGTACGTGGACACACTCTCCCCTCTCGTTGCTATGCATCACATAGATAGATCTTGCGTGATCGTAGGATTTTTTTTGAAACTACAGCATCCCCCAACACATATATCATTTTACAACCCATTTTGGTGCACCGGAACATGTGCATGTGGTTTAATTTTGAATTATGCACCTGAAATGCCTAGAAAACCAAGTTACCGTATAAAAATGTCCAAACGAACCCTGAATAATTCCAAAATTTTTGACGACACACCTATAGTTGCATGTTCACTACAGATACAAGTTCTAGCAATTCAAACACCATCCTTTGCAGTTGTGACCCCATTATGTAATTCAAATCAAGGTGAAAAATCAAGTAGAGCCCCACAGTTTATTATCACCAACCGTGTGATATGCAGTACAAAATATCCTGGAGCACCGTTGGTGTATAGTACGCCTATGGCTTACGCGAGAAGGTGCGACGGCTACAGTCCACATCCCGCTCTGAATAAGGGACCGTGTCTGATGACACTTTGTGCGCCAGTTTTTTCGCTGAAGCGATTCCAAATTTTCGGCTTCCGCGGAAATATCTACCTTCCCGCCCCCTCCCCTTACCAAAAGCCACATTTCCCCTGTTTCCACCTTCCTTTCCAAGTTGAAACCTTCACTCCTTGGTTGCAGCACCGCCCCCCTCGCTAGTGCCCCTCCTTCACGCTTTTTGGCCTCGCCTATCTAGGTAGGTAATCCACACCCGACCCCTATCCTCCTCCTTCCACATCGCACATGCCCCGACCTCCGGCGCGAGCGCGACACCTTCCACCCAAATCACGACCCCTTCACCAAATAAGGGCAGCCCTAAGCCATGGTGCATGCAGTATAGCCAGGATCTCAAGGAGCATTTGGCAGTGGAGAAGCAAATCGCAACCGCACGCGCGGATGAGGTCGCGATGGCTGCCATTCATGCCGACCCCCATATCTTGGAGGAGCACCTCGCTGTCGAGGCTACCGTCGATGCCTCACGCGCCGATGCCGCGGCGCGGTTGGCTGCTTTAAACAACAGTTCATGGCATTTTCTTGAGGCCATCGTCGGTGCCTTCGATGAAGACTACGCGGTGTTTTCTCAGTGTGCACATGCTTACCTCATCTCGAGAGCCAGCATGTTGATGCCCGAAGCGGTTCAGGCAACTCACCACTACGCCGAGGGCACCCACGATGCGGAGGCCTCGCCCTCTTCCATGTCCAAGGAGCCAATCGTCATCGATATCTCTGACAATGAGTAGCTTGTCTTATTAGCTCACTATAAGGACCCATGTTTAGTTTGCTAGCTACTGCCTTTCCTTAACAAATTCTAGTGAATTGTGCTATCTACTTTTACCATGCAATCTTCTGCTCTAGTGTATATGTTCTATATGTCGTGCAATATGGTGTTCAGTTAACTGTTTGGTTCAATTCTGCAAATGTGATGTTCAATTCTTTAGGGTGCAATTTTCCAAGTTGTCAAGCATGCTTGGTTTGGTTAACTGCCTGATCTTCTATTAGGAGTATGTTATATTGTGCAATGTGGTGCTCAATTAACGTTGGGTTCATTTGTTGTGGTGTTTAGTTAACTATTTGGTTCAATTCTGCAATGCGATGTTCAATTGTTGTGTGTGCATTCTGTTATTGTATACCATGTGAGAAATAAATCGAATTTGGTTGTACTAAATACATGAGAAACAAATACAATTGCTATATTTCCAAGTTGTTAAGCATGATTGGTTTGGTTAACTGTCTGATCTTCTATTAGGAGTATGTTATATTGTGCAATGTGGTGCTCAGTTAACGTTTGGTTCATTTGTTGTGGTGTTTAGTTAACTGCTAGGTTCAATTCTGCAATGCGATGTTCAATTGTTGTGGCTGCATTCTGTTATTGTATACCATGTGAGGAATAAATCGAATTTGGCTGCACTTAATACATGAGAAACATATACAAGTGCTATATTTCTGTCAGGACCCCGACTCAATGCCACATCGATCTAGCATGTAACACCCCATATCACTTTGCGGCCTCACGCACGGTATTCCCACGGGTGTCGCCTTACCTTTGCCCGGGACCGTTTGCGCCTTTTGGCACACGTATATGACAGTGTCGCTAGCATCCATATGATAAGGAGCCCGGGCTGACATGGCTAGTCGTAAACCCAAAGCGGCACAGACTTACAGGGACAGGCATCCATGACCCAGCATCGAACGTGTCGGTCATCAGCGAGTGAATCCAGGCTGTAGCACTGGGCTAGCAGGACTCCGGTGAACCGGGCTGTAGCGGGCTAACAGGACTCCGGTATTCACCGCGTGACATTTCCCCGAAGGGACAGACACAGGAACGAAGAAGGACACATGCCGGCCAGCCTAAGTGTTCCGGAGCAGTAGCAAGCTACCATGGCTCGGTGGAAACACTAGGAGACATTTCCCCGTAAGAGAGGCTACTAAAGATAAACAACTAGATGGTCAGATCCCACACATACCAAGCATTTCAATAACATACACACAATATGCTCGATATGTGCAAATACAACATGGCATCACAACATGACTCTATGACTCAAGTAATTTATTCAATAGGCTCCGAGGAGCGAGATATTACAAACATGGGTCTCATGACCCAACATTCAGAGCATACAAATCAAGCACAAGCGGAAGCTATCATGTCTGAGTACAGACATCTATAAATGAAAAAGGCTGAGAAGCCTGACTATCTACCAAATCCTGCCGAGGCACAAGATCGTAGCTGAGGTAACAAGCTAAACGTCGAAGACCACGCGGAAATACTAGTGAGACTGAAGTCTCTCTGCAAAACATAAAATAGGCAAACGTGAGTACAAATGTACCCAGCAAGACTTACATCAGAACTATCTACATATGCATCATTATCAACAAAGGGATGGTGGGGTTTAACTGCAGCAAGCCAGCTTTGACTCGGTGGCTATCCTGAACTACGACTGCGAGTAACTTTTTTGAGGTGGCGCACACGAGTCCACATATTCACCATATCAATACACCACTATGGATCTGCTCCCGTCTCCCTACGAGAACGCCATCCATAGCACTCACGCTTATCTTGCGTATTTTAGAGTATCCACTTTCACTTGTCTATGAACTGATATAAGCAACCCAGAAGTCCTTTTCCGCGGACACGGCTATTCGAATAGATTAGGTTAACCCTGCAGGGGTGTACTTCTTCACACACGCTCTCACCACTTACCGCCGTTTACACGACATGTACTCGGCAACCTTCAAGCGGAAGCCCAACGTGGGTGTCGGCCACGACCTACCTAATCACCTAAGTCTCTAGTCCAGGTTTATCGCCTATTCGGGTTCCATCCATGAGGAGATCCGGCCGGAGTTTCGCTCACAGCCCCAAACGATGTGAACAGGGTTCCCGAGACACCAAACGGGCGCCCGGTTACACCGTGCCACGTGCCTACCGCATCACAGCCCACCCCTACGGTCAGCGCTGCCCACGGCCTCCAGCATACTACAAACACCAGAAACTACTTGCAACTCCTGGACAGAGGACAAGGGTGATCAAGAAGCCGAGAGGGTCCATTGGTTTCGGGCCCAATGCGTGGTAGTAGCTGAATCATGGATCACAAACACAGAACTCAGTTCCTGAGGACGGCTGCAATGAGACAACCCACCATGTACTCCTACATGGCCTCTCACCGCTACCTTTACCAAATCGTGTTCACACACTTAGCTCACACACAGTAGGACATGTTCACACACCTCTGATTCATCCCCGATGAATCAGACCTGACTCAACTCTAAGCAGTAGCAGGCATGACAAACAAGCATGAATGAGTAGGCACATCAGGGCTCAAACAACTCCTACTCATGCTAGTGGGTTTCATCTATTTACTGTGGCAATGACAGGTCATGCAGAGGATAAAGGGGTTCAGCTACCGCAGCAAGTAACAGATGAATCGGTGTTGTCCTAATGCAGTAAAAGAGAGCAGGAGCGAGAGAGTAGGATTGTATCGGAATGAACAAGGGGGTTTTGCTTGCCTGGCACTTCTGAAGATAACATTGAGTCTTCATCAGTGTCAACGATCACATCATCGGTATCACGTCTATCGAGAGGGGACAAATACCGGCAACACAGAAAGGAACACAATCAATGCAATGCACAATATGATGCATGCTATGACATGGCAATATGAATGTGTTTTGGGCTAATGCAACTAGCAACAGATTAAATGAAGTTGGTTTGAATATAAAATTCAAATTCAAACTCCATATGTGATTATTCAAATGCCATTCACTTCATTTGCCCTAAACAGTAGTGATAAGTTGTTCTAACATGCATGAAAATGGTACAGATGGATTCCTTGAATTTTTCTGATAATTTTTCATATATAATTTATTTAATTTGGAGTTACGGTTAATTTTCTATGATTTTTAGAAGTTTTAGCATTTCTGGAATTAATAAATCATTTTAGATTTATTTAAATTCCAGAAAGGAATTATTGCGTCAGCACTAGGTCATGCTGACCTCAGCATAGTCAACAGGGGCTGGTCCGGGTCAAACCTGACCAGTGGGGCCCACTGGTCAGTGACACACCGCTGGCATGAGTCACTGACGTGTGGGGCCAGTCAAAAGCCACGTCAGCAAGTCAAACTGACATCGAGGCCCACATGTCAGTGAGATAGAGAGCTAACAGGGGGTTATTTAACTTAACCCGTGTTTTTAACAGCAGCGGTCCCACATGTCATGCACAAGGGTTTAATTAACTGAGTGATTAGCACCTAACCTAATGCTCCACGTCAGCTAGTGACGCCGGCGACCACGGCGACGGCGAGACCTCGCCGGAGTTGCTCGGGAACGGCGCTACAGGCTGCGGTTGGGCACCCTGAGGGCACCAGGAGGGAGCCCGTGCTCCTGCGCATCCAGCGGAGGCAGCGGAAGGTCGCGGGGCGGCCGGGGCTGACGGCGGCGAGCTCGGCAGCGGCGGCCGGAGCTCGGGTTAGTTTGGGCTCGGCGTTAGGGTGCTCGGGAGGAGGAGCTGGTGGGATCTGCGTGCTCCTGGGAGGGCACCGAACGCGTTGACACACTCAGGCACGGGCTGTGGTGGCTAAAACGACGGAGGCATCATGGCCGGCGGCGATGAGCTCTCGGCTCCGGCGGAATCGAGCTAGCGGAGAGAAACAGAGGGGGGGCGAGCATAAGGGAAGATGCAGGAGCTCACATGGGGTCGGAAGAGAAGCTCGGCGGGCTCGGGGAGGCTTCTGCGCCGGCGAATTGACGGCGGCGATCTCCGGGCACCAGAGATAAGGACGACGACGCTCCGGTCGTTTCCGGCCTCCTCTGATCGCGTGCGTCGGTGGGTAGCTCCGCGGGGTCAGGGCGGAGCTCAGGCATGCGGAGAGGGAGCGAGGGGGGTGGATGTGGCCGTGGTGTAGCTCATCGGAGTGGCCATGGCGGCTTCGGCCATGAGGGGAAAAAGAGCAGGGGAGTGAGAGGGAGAGAGCAGGGAGGCAAGGGAGCGGAAGAGGGGGTTCCAGGGGGGTGTCGTGGCATCCTCAGCCGATCCGGGGCGGGGCGGCAAGCAGGAGGTGGCTCGGGCGCGTGCGTGCGCGCCGCGGCCACACGCTCGTCCTTCTGTCCGAGGACGAAGACGACAGGAGAAGGGAGTGGAGATGGGCTGGGCCGGCTGGGGGGGGGGAACTGGGCCGGCTGGTGGGCTGCACGGGTGGGCACCAGGTAAGTCCTTCTCTGTCTCTCTTTTATTTCTATTTCAGTTCTGTTTTCTATTATTCTGTAAATTTAGGGCTTTATTAAAAAATACTCAGACACTTTCAAAAATCATGAAACTAATCATGGCTACTGTTTAGAATATATCCAACAGTAAACATTTCAGTTTGTGATTATTTGAGCATTTAAAATATTATTAGCAATTAAATGCCCAAATGCAAACACTATATAATTTAATTCAAAAATCCAGGAATAGCCTATAAATATGTTCATCATTTTTGGAAGAGGTTTTCACCTTTAACAGAGATTATGAACATTTCCAAAGGGCATTCTGGGTTATTGAAAATATTTTTATTGAACCTAGTTAAATTTCATTTGGTGCTAGGGTTTCAACAATCCCCATTTCAAATTTAAATGAAATTTAAACATGGTGCAACACTCTAATGCATGCACTAGGCATTGTCAGAACTAGGGATGTGACAACTCGCCCCCACTAAACAAGAATCTCGTCTCGAGATTCAAGCGTAGGGTAGGGTGAAAGGTAAACGCAACTAGTATAATCTTCACGATCCAGGGTGCACTTCAGTTGAACGTTGATTTGAACACCATTATTGCCTTGATGTCTTGCTCTGAGAAATCCTGCTAACATGACCTGGAGAGAAGAAGGAGACTCTAGAAGGGTCGATCTTCTCGAAGATCGAACAACTCAGGATTAACTCACGGAATGAGACATAGCAACATCTCTCGAGCTGAGAGATGAAGCACACCTCTAGAGAAATGGAGTGAAACAGATGACGAAGGTTCACTAGGTAGACAACAATTCCACACCTAAGAAGGTGGTGAACGGTTGTCAACGTAGCGAGGAGTTGAGTTGCCATGATACCACAACGAGACACCTTCGGAACCGTGACTCGTAGATATCTCCCCTTAAGTGGCAAAAGAATTACCTTTGATTCGGAGATCATTGAAACTCTTTATACCAGCTTAAGGCAAATCATAATCGATCATTTAGAGGGGTTCGGTAGAATGGCATACTCAACTTGGATGATGTGGATTACCTTGTTGAAGACAACGTAATGAATGAATTTTGCTTATCACCGGAAATGGAAGAGACCCATGGTAGAATGGCACATTAGCGGTGCAAGCTGGGAACAAAATGCAAATGCTGGGAATGATTCTGGTAACTGGGGAAGAACCCAACAATAGAGAGTGAATTCACTGTTGGAGTGGTTATAGCATAACCGAGGAAATCTGGGGCAATCCCAGCTAGTGCCGATGATAAGACGTAGCGCTTGTGCGTTCTCTCAAGAACTTGAGCATTTCCACAATCATCAAGGTTTTACCAACATCCGTGTCAAGGGTCCGGCAACACAACTTACCACCATGATGAACATCGATGGACGATGCAGATGCAAAGGAAGATAACACCTTCTCAGATTTCACCTTAGCGAGGCCAAGGAAATAAAAATCTGGATGATCGACCGAGAGACATTTAGCACTCCGCTTCTAATGTTCTCCTTGATGTGCTAGTGTAACCCATTCATAGATATGGTTTGATATCTAGAACATCAAGTAAAAAGGTCGGACTTCGGGATCTCAAAATCCATAGGGGCAACTAGGGAGTAAATCCTACGAAATCCCTATGGGGAGGTGGCCAACTTCCTCAAACAAGATACTATAATAATAGGTCTACCGGATGGGTGTGTTGGCCACGACATCCACCTTACCGGTTATCGAGAGACCAATATTATAGTTCTTAGGGAAATGTTCCAACCATCATATCTGCCTGAGATTCAGCTCTGGTTGGTGTTAGGATATTCCAGGCTCATCGAGTCTTAGGAAGAAAAATGAAAGTTTGCAACACAAATCGATGAGATGACGTTGCGGGATTCTCGGGAGATGAACTACGATAGCAAGCTCCAAAACATGAGCTGGTTCTGCTACAAACATGTGAACACGTTGTCCCAGACAAGCATGCCCACCTGGTAGTCTTACAATAAAACACTACCGAGTTCTGGTTGGGAACCATCAGCGAGGATATCAAAGTTCTTTCATAAGTCCGGATTAGCTCTTATGAAGGAACTCCTTCTCCTTGAACAAATCAATCAGTGGCTTGGTGTGCTAGGGATACATATAGATTGAAGGTTGCAAGTCTTCAAACCACAGCATTCTTCGCACGTGTGCATGACTGATTTGGAATGATTCCAAAGAAAGCAACATTGACTTTCTCGAATCCACGGCGGCAACTTGCATCAGATGCACATGAATTAAAGGAAGTCACTACCTTCATCCAAACATATGCTTCATGAGCTAGCATGAACAAATGCTTTCAAAAGTTTCCAACACTAGCTTAATGTTCAGCAAAATTATGGAGAAGACAAGGATGTTGTCAATGGGCACAACAACAATTCATCTGGGTTTCCTTTTAAAAGGAATTCCATAGTTAAGTGAACAAGTGATAGCATTGGTCAGACCCAAAAGATATAATGGTGTATGCTCGAGGGATCAACCACGAATAAGACAACATTACGAGCATCGTTGGTACTGATTTGATTTGACGATAGCCCACACTCAAATCAAAGGATTGATAAGACAATAGGTCCAGCAACTGATCACAAGGACCAATCGATGAAGATATCATCTTTCTTCAACACACACTACACAAGAATATCCCTTTGGAACGAACTAAGTCAGACAAGCTTTTATCTTCCAACTCTCCAAGTTGTTGTCTAGCTTAACCAACTAGCTCAGGGATATCTAACACCGATTCTTGGAGAGAAGGTGGTTCACAAGAAACCAACTTGATCACGAACTCAACATAGCGGTCAGGTGACAACCCGGTAACACCTCCAAGAAGATATTTGGAAAGTCACGAACCACCGGTATGTTACTAAGCTCGAGAACAATCTTGCTTTTGAGGGCAAGACGATATGATCAAATGAGTGAGGACTTGACAAGATCCTAACTCATCAATCGAAGGGTGCACCGAAATAAGGACTAGGTAGCACGATCAGTCTTAGAAGGATGATTCGAAAACCAACATACTAAGAATGAAATTATTATCCTTTAACTACCAAGCAACAGAGTTGCTAGCAGTATTGATTTCACACATCACAATTCATTTGTCGGTATTCCGGTTGCATCAACACGAGGGCCGAGGAATGAACAGTGATGGCAAGAAGTGTCACTGTACCAAGAGTTCATGGGATGGTGTGCAATTCCTATAACAATCTCGATATAAAATATGTAATACTCCAAGGTAGAGCAGAACCAAAAGCTGGATTGGCATTTGATCTGCGGAATACAACTACTTTGACCCAATCCTAGATATGGAAGAGGTACTGGAGTTTGTTTCTCCTAGTCATTCCGGAATAGAATGGCTTGACAGACCACAAGAGTCATAGGCATCGATGAACGAACGCACGCATACTCTTGACTATCAATTGATAGACGAGGGTCAGAATGCAACTAAAGAGAACAACTCAAAGGAACATATAACTTTCTGAGTTGTGGATGCATAGATTAGTATGTCGAACCAAGTTCAACATATTTCTTCCGGATAACCCATGCAGAAAGGTAGAACTGGCAGAGTCACGATTTATGAATGGAGAACTCCTCAAGAGTACTCTAATTGTGATTTTTTTTGATCCAATAAACATCTGCCATAAGTAGTTCATGGTAGTTGGAAGAAGAAGATACCACGGACTTCAAGGACTATCGCAAAGGTTACTAATATCCTAAAGGCACTAGCAATTACTATCAACATGAAGTAGGTAGAGTGAATCTCGGGTTCAGAACCCAGGAGTAGAATACCTACTACTAAGTAGCATCACGGGATGCTTCCGAGAATAAAGGCCAGAATCTTCACACTAGGACACAAATCATGGCTAGACCACTAGATGATCCCCTAAGCACTTAGGGTCATAATAATAATTCCAACATATATGTCGAGGCAATAATTACCTCAACACACCGATTAGTGTGGTTAATCTGGTCCATGGGAACATCGGAAACAGAAGGAAGGGATTTGCAAATGCATCGGACTATTTAGAAACCTGGGATGACTCGGACAGCATAACGGCTATAATTGCTCAAAAAGATTTGAGACAATCACAAAAATGGTGGCATAACCACTCAGAAGCACAATATCAAGGTTCCGAGATCAACAATTAACATACGGAAGTAGTAGGAACTGAACTGAGACTTAAATCCAACAATCTTATAAGTCTACTGATTAGTAACACGTGATCCTAATAGAAAGAAGAGATAGCCTAGTTCTTAATCCCCGCAGGAAAGATAAGATGACTCAGATCAGAAGGGCATGAGGTATAAGGAGTAAAAAGAGCCTTACGTTCCATCCCACAATCAATTCCCTTATATAACTAAAGAATTTCTAGACTCAACTTCGACCAGTTTGGCTTGGTAATCCTACAGGCAGTCAAGCTCTGATACCAACGCTGTCAGGACCCCGACTCAATGCCACATCGATCTAGCATGTAACACCTCATATCACTTTGCGGCCTCACGCACGGTATTCCCACGGGTGTCGCCTTACCTTTGCCCGGGACCGTTTGCGCCTTTTGGCACACGTATATGACAGTGTCGCTAGCATCCATATGATAAGGAGCCCGGGCTGACATGGCTAGTCGTAAACCCAAAGCGGCACAGACTTACAGGGACAGGCATCCATGACCCAGCATCGAACGTGTCGGTCATCAGCGAGTGAATCCAGGCTGTAGCACTGGGCTAGCAGGACTCCGGTGAACCGGGCTGTAGCGGGCTAACAGGACTCCGGTATTCATCGCGTGACATTTCCCCGAAGGGACAGACACAGGAACGAAGAAGGACACATGCCGGCCAGCCTAAGTGTTCCGGAGCAGTAGCAAGCTACCATGGCTCGGTGGAAACACTAGGAGACATTTCCCCGGTAAGAGAGGCTACTAAAGATAAACAACTAGATGGTCAGATCCCACACATACCAAGCATTTCAATAACATACACACAATATGCTCGATATGTGCAAATACAACATGGCATCACAACATGACTCTATGACTCAAGTAATTTATTCAATAGGCTCCGAGGAGCGAGATATTACAAACATGGGTCTCATGACCCAACATCAGAGCATACAAATCAAGCACAAGCGGAAGCTATCATGTCTGAGTACAGACATCTATAAATGAAAAAGGCTGAGAAGCCTGACTATCTACCAAATCCTGCCGAGGCACAAGATCGTAGCTGAGGTAACAAGCTAAACGTCGAAGACCACGCGGAAATACTAGTGAGACTGAAGTCTCTCTGCAAAACATAAAATAGGCAAACGTGAGTACAAATGTACCCAGCAAGACTTACATCAGAACTATCTACATATGCATCATTATCAACAAAGGGATGGTGGGGTTTAACTGCAGCAAGCCAGCTTTGACGCGGTGGCTATCCTGAACTACGACTGCGAGTAACTTTTTTTGAGGTGGCGCACACGCGGTGGCTATCCTGAACTACGACTGCGAGTAACTTTTTTTGAGGTGGCGCACACGAGTCCACATATTCACCATATCAATACACCACTATGGATCCGCTCCCGTCTCCCTACGAGAACGCCATCCATAGCACTCACGCTTATCTTGCGTATTTTAGAGTATCCACTTTCACTTGTCTATGAACTGATATAAGAAACCCAGAAGTCCTTTTCCGCGGACACGGCTATTCGAATAGATTAGGTTAACCCTGCAGGGGTGTACTTCTTCACACACGCTCTCACCACTTACCGCCGTTTACACGACATGTACTCGGCAACCTTCAAGCGGAAGCCCAACGTGGGTGTCAGCCACGACCTACCTAATCACCTAAGTCTCTAGTCCAGGTTTATCGCCTATTCGGGTTCCATCCATGAGGAGATCCGGCCGGAGTTTCGCTCACAGCCCCAAACGATGTGAACAGGGTTCCCGAGACACCAAACGGGCGCCCGGTACACCGTGCCACGTGCCTACCGCATCACAGCCCACCCCTACGGTCAGCGCTGCCCACGGCCTCCAGCATACTACAAACACCAGAAACTACTTGCAACTCCTGGACAGAGGACAAGGGTGATCAAGAAGCCGAGAGGGTCCATTGGTTTCGGGCCCAATGCGTGGTAGTAGCTGAATCATGGATCACAAACACAGAACTCAGTTCCTGAGGACGGCTGCAATGAGACAACCCACCATGTACTCCTACATGGCCTCTCACCGCTACCTTTACCAAATCGTGTTCACACACTTAGCTCACACACAGTAGGACATGTTCACACACCTCTGATTCATCCCCGATGAATCAGACCTGACTCAACTCTAAGCAGTAGCAGGCATGACAAACAAGCATGAATGAGTAGGCACAACAGGGCTCAAACAACTCCTACTCATGCTAGTGGGTTTCATCTATTTACTGTGGCAATGACAGGTCATGCAGAGGATAAAGGGGTTCAGCTACCGCAGCAAGTAACAGATGAATCGGTGTTGTCCTAATGCAGTAAAAGAGAGCAGGAGCGAGAGAGTAGGATTGTATCGGAATGAACAAGGGGGTTTTGCTTGCCTGGCACTTCTGAAGATAACATTGAGTCTTCATCAGTGTCAACGATCACATCATCGGTATCACGTCTATCGAGAGGGGACAAATACCGGCAACACAGAAAGGAACACAATCAATGCAATGCACAATATGATGCATGCTATGACATGGCAATATGAATGTCTTTTGGGCTAATGCAACTAGCAACAGATTAAATGAAGTTGGTTTGAATATAAAATTCAAATTCAAACTCCATATGTGATTATTCAAATGCCATTCACTTCATTTGCCCTAAACAGTAGTGATAAGTTGTTCTAACATGCATGAAAATGGTACAGATGGATTCCTTGAATTTTTCTGATAATTTTTCATATATAATTTATTTAATTTGGAGTTACGGTTAATTTTCTATGATTTTTAGAAGTTTTAGGCATTTTCTGGAATTAATAAATCATTTTAGATTTATTTAAATTCCAGAAAGGAATTATTGCGTCAGCACTAGGTCATGCTGACCTCAGCATAGTCAACAGGGGCTGGTCCGGGTCAAACCTGACCAGTGGGGCCCACTGGTCAGTGACACACCGCTGGCATGAGTCACTGACGTGTGGGGCCAGTCAAAAGCCACGTCAGCAAGTCAAACTGACATCGAGGCCCACATGTCAGTGAGATAGAGAGCTAACAGGGGGTTATTTAACTTAACCCGTGTTTTTTAACAGCAGCAGTCCCACATGTCATGCACAAGGGTTTAATTAACTGAGTGATTAGCACCTAACCTAATGCTCCACGTCAGCTAGTGACGCCGGCGACCACGGCGACGGCGAGACCTCGCCGGAGTTGCTCGGGACGGCGCTACAGGCTGCGGTTGGGCACCCTGAGGGCACCAGGAGGGAGCCCGTGCTCCTGCGCATCCAGCGGAGGCAGCGGAAGGTCGCGGGGCGGCCGGGGCTGACGGCGGCGAGCTCGGCAGCAGCGGCCGGAGCTCGGGTTAGTTTGGGCTCGGCGTTAGGGTGCTCGGGAGGAGGAGCTGGTGGGATCTGCGTGCTCCTGGGAGGGCACCGAACGCGTTGACACACTCAGGCACGGGCTGTGGTGGCTAAAACGACGGAGGCATCATGGCCGGCGGCGATGAGCTCTCGGCTCCGGCGGAATCGAGCTAGCAGAGAGAAACAGGGGGGCGAGCATAAGGGAAGATGCAGGAGCTCACATGGGGTCGAAAGAGAAGCTCGGCGGGCTCGGGGAGGCTTCTGCGCCGGCGAATTGACGGCGGCGATCTCCGGGCACCAGAGATAAGGACGACGACGCTTCGGTCGTTTTCGGCCTCCTCTGATCGCGTGCGTCGGTGGGTAGCTCCGCGGGGTCAGGGCGGAGCTCAGGCATGCAGAGAGGGGGCGAGGGGGGGGTGGATGTGGCCGTGGTGTAGCTCATCGGAGTGGCCATGGCGGCTTCAGCCATGAGGGGAAAAAGAGCAGGGGAGTGAGAGGGAGAGAGCAGGGAGGCAAGGGAGCGGACGAGGGGGTTCCAGGGGGGTGTCGTGGCATCCTCAGCCGATCCGGGGCGGGGCGGCAAGCAGGAGGTGGCTCGGGCGCGTGCGTGCGCGCCGCGGCCACACGCTCGTCCTTCTGTCCGAGGACGAAGACGACAGGAGAAGGGAGTGGAGATGGGCTGGGCCGGCTGGGGGGGGGGGGAAACTGGGCCGGCTGGTGGGCTGCACGGGTGGGCACCAGGTAAGTCCTTCTCTGTCTCTCTTTTATTTCTATTTCAGTTCTGTTTTCTATTATTCTGTAAATTTAGGGCTTTATTAAAAAATACTCAGACACTTTCAAAAATCATGAAACTAATCATGGCTACTGTTTAGAATATATCCAACAGTAAACATTTCAGTTTGTGATTATTTGAGCATTTAAAATATTATTAGCAATTAAATGCCCAAATGCAAACACTATATAATTTAATTCAAAAATCCAGGAATAGCCTATAAATATGTTCATCATTTTTGGAAGAGGTTTTCACCTTTAACAGAGATTATGAACATTTCCAAAGGGCATTCTGGGTTATTGAAAATATTTTTATTGAACCTAGTTAAATTTCATTTGGTGCTAGGGTTTCAACAATCCCCATTTCAAATTTAAATGAAATTTAAACATGGTGCAACACTCTAATGCATGCACTAGGCATTGTCAGAACTAGGGATGTGACAATTTCCTAGTTCTTAATCATGCTTGGTTTGGATAAATGGGTTTTCGATGTGGCTTGAATTAATCTGATGAATCTGCAATGTGCTTATTTTTCATCAACATATTAGTCGTTGGATATGCCCATCCAACGGTCAAGAGATGGCAAATACATATTTGTCGGCGTCCTGGACTTGGGGGTATCCAGTCCTGCCTGCCTACGGCCCACCACGCGCGGCTCCATCGACGGCATGGTACAGCCCAACTTCAACAACGACGCAGCAAGACCCTCGCGAGGGGACAAGCCTCGCGAGGCAGACGACGCCAAGACCCCTGAAGTAGTTGGCCTCCTCAGGAGGTCTCCTGAGGGGCGGAGAGATATATGCAGCTACCTCATGAGGCTCAGCTAACGTGAGACATGACGACCAAGGCCAGGCGGGTGCAAAGCATAGGTTTCCTCTTCGGTGCAAGGGAGGCAAGCCACAGGCACGGAGTCCCGAGGAATCAGCCAAAGGTTTCCATTCTGGTGCAACAAGACCAAGACCGCAAGGACAGCAAGACGGAGGTCATCACCGAGCCCACCGCAGCGTCATGGCCAGAGGCTTTTCGCAGGCGAAAACTACTTTTGTCAGGATAGACTGTACTACTTGTCCCCTTTCAAATCCCGCCGTTGTGGAATCCCTTCCCGCTCATATTTGGGAAGAGGACCAAGGCGACTATATATAGGACTTAGCCACCACCATAGCGAGGGGGAGAGATCCATTCCACCCCGAGCACCACACCAGCTCAAGAACACCTCACCTCCTGAGGCTTGTTCATCCTTATAACTAGTCATCCATAGCCCCTCGAGGAAATCCACCACACCACACTGGAGTAGGGTATTACACCACAACGGTGGCCCGAACCAGTATAAATCTCTGTGTCTTAGTGTCTCTATGAGCTCTTCCCGCTAGGCTAGGGAGGATCACGAGTAGGCAAGCTGGGCAGGTTGAGATCTCCGCACGCACCCCAGTGTTCGAACCTCTCACGGGTTGCCGGATCCCAAAATCCGACATGTGGCACGCCAGGTAGGGGTGCGTCAGATCCTCTCTTCCATCGTTCAATCTGCCACTGCTCCGACATCTCCATGGCCGACGCGCGCAGGGCTCGCGCTGAGCGTCGGGCTACAGTCGCCACCTGCGTCACTCAGACGGCTCCGACGGGTGACGACTGTGCCCGCCGCGCTCCTCCGGTGGCCAACACCGCCACAGGCCCTGTCAGCCACGAGCAGCAAGCTTCGTCGCCGCACCCGACGGTGCGCTGTGACGGCACCGCTACTCCATCCCTGACTCTAGCAGCTTCGTCATCCCACGCGCGCCGCGGCCAAGTGGAAGCGCAGGCCGCCCTGCTCACGGCGTGGGAGCTTTTCGCTACCGTCCCGTGGGTGATCTCTACGAGGAGTGGCTCGAGCGCATCGCCGAGCTCATCAGCGTCGCGCACGGGGGCTCCGACGGGCCGGCTCGCTCGCTGCCTCAGCAACCACCTGCAACGGGCGACGTCGCGCACAGGGATCCTCCTCCGCCTGCGGCCCGGGGGGCCATCGTCGAGCCAAGGCTTATGGTTCCACGGTGCGACCCGCAGCGCCCGGCACCGGCTCGGGACGACGTGAGCTGCCAGGTGGTTCAACGTCCCCGAGGAGAGGCGCGCGTGCTTCCAGCGCCCCAGCTCCAGGCTCGCGAGCCGCCACAGGAGGTGGCGAAGGCGCGTGCACCAGGACCATGTTCCACCCCCTCGACGACCTTCGGTGGCCACGGCAGGATGCCGCGCGTTCACTGCAGAGCTCCATAACGTCATTTGGCCGAGCAAGTTCAAACCTGGCCTGCCTCCATGCTACGACGGCACCGCAGACCCCGCCGAGTTCCTACAGCTCTACGAGTTGAGCATCGAGGCGGCCAATGTTGGGAATGTAGTAATTTCAAAAAAAATCCTACGCACACGCAAGATCATGGTGATGCATAGCAACGAGAGGGGAGAGTGTTGTCCACGTACCCTCGTAGACCGAAAGCGGAAGCGTTATGACAACGCGGTTGATGTAGTCGTACGTCTTCACGATCCGACCAATCCAAGTACCGAACGTACGGCACCTCCGAGTTCAGCACACGTTCAGCTCGATGACGATCCCCGGACTCCGATCCAGCAAAGTGTCGGGGATGAGTTCCGTCAGCACGACGGCGTGGTGATGATGATGATGTTCTACCGGCGCAGGGCTTCGCCTAAATCCACGACGATATGACCAAGGTGGAATATGGTGGAGGGGGGCACCGCACACGGCTAAGGAACGATCACGTAGATCAACTTGTGTGTTCTAAGGTGCCCCCCTGCCCCTGTATATAAAGGAGCAAGGGGGGTGCGGCCGGCCCTAGGAGGAGGCGCGCCGGAGGATTCCTACTCTCACCGGGAGTAGGATTCCCCCCCTTCCCTAGTTGGACTAGGACTTGGGGGGAAGGAGGAGAGGGGGGAAGGGAAAGGGGGGCACCGCCCCCCCTCCTTGTCCTATTTGGACTTGGGGGGAGGGGCGCGCGGCTGCCCCTTGGCCCCTTCTCCTCTTCCTCCACTAGGCCCAATAAGGCTCATTAGGTCACCGGGGGGGGGGGGGTTCGGTAACCTCCCGGTACTCCGGTAAAATGCCGATTTCACCCGGAACACTTCCGATGTCCAAACATAGGCTTCCAATATATCAATCCTTACGTCTCGACCATTTCGAGACTCCTCGTCATGTCCGTGATCACATCTGGGACTCTGAACAAACTTCGGTACATCAAAACTTATACACTCATAATAAAACTGTCATCATAAGGTTAAGCGTGCGGACCCTACGGGTTCGAGAACTATGTAGACATGACCTAGAACTATTCTCGGTCAATAACCAATAGCGGAACCTGGATGCCCATATTGTCTCCTACATATTCTACGAAGATCTTTATCGGTCAAACCGCATAACAACATACGTTGTTCCCTTTGTCATCGGTATGTTACTTGCCCGAGATTCGATCGTTGGTATCCAATACCTAGTTCAATATCGTTACCGGCAAGTCTCTTTACTCGTTACGTAATGCATCATTCCGTAACTAACTCATTAGCTACATTGCTTGCAAGGCTTATAGTGATGTGCATTACCGAGAGGGCCCAGAGATACCTCTCCGACAATCGGATTGACAAAACCTAATCTCGAAATACGCCAACCCAACATGTACCATTGGAGACACCTGTAGTACTCCTTTATAATCACCCAGTTACGTTGTGACGTTTGGTAGCACCCAAAGTGTTCCTCCGATAAACGGGAGTTGCATAATCTCATAGTTACAGGAACATGTATAAGTCATGAAGAAAGCAATAGCAACATACTAAACGATCAAGTGCTAAGCTAACGGAATGGGTCAAGTCAATCACATCATTCTCCTAATGATGTGATCCCGTTAATCAAATGACAACTCATGTCTATGGTTAGGAAACTTAACCATCTTTGATTAATGAGCTAGTCAAGTAGAGGCATACTAGTGACACCATGTTTGTCTATGTATTCACACATGTATTATGTTTCCGGTTAATACAATTCTAGCATGAATAATAAAGATTTATCATGATATAAGGAAATAAATAATAACTTTATTATTTCCTCTAGGTCATATTTCCTTCAGTCTCCCACTTGCACTAGAGTCAATAATCTAGTTCACATCGCCATGTGATTTAACACCAATATTCATATCTGTATATGATTAACACTCATAGCCCACATCGTCATGTGATCAACACCCAAAGGGTTTACTAGAGTCAATAATCTAGTTCACATCGTTATGTGATTAACATCCAAAGAGTACGAAGGTGTGATCATGTTTTGCTCGTGAGAGAAGCTTAGTCAACGGGTCTGTCACATTCAGAGTCGTATGTATTTTGCAAATATTCTATGTATACAATGCTCTGCACGGAGCTACTCTAGCTAATTGCTCCCACTTTCAATATGTATCCAGATTGAGACTTAGAGTCATCTAGATCGGTGTGAAAGCTTGCACCGATATAACTCTTTACGACGGGCTCTTTTATCACCTCCATAATCGAGAAGTATTTCCTTAGTCCTCACTAAGGATATTCTTGACCAATGTCCAGTGATCTACTCCTAGATCACTATTGTACTCCCTTGCCAAATTCAGAGCAAGGTATACAATAGGTCAGGTACATAGTATAGCATACTTTATAGAACCTATGACTGAAGCATAGGGAATGACTTTCATTCTCTTTTCTATTTTCTGCCGTGGTCGGGATTTGAGTCTTACTCAATTTCATACCTTTGCAACACAGGCAAGAACTCTTTCTTTGACTGTTCCATTTTGAACTATTTCAAAATCTTGACAAGGTATGTACTCATTGAAAATCTTATCAAGCGTCTTAATCTATCTCAATAGATCTTGATGCTCAATATGTAAGTAGCTTTACTGAGGTCTTTCTTTTAAAGAACTCCTTTCAAATACTCCTTTATGTTTTCCAGAAAAATTCTACAGCATTTCTGATCAACAATATGTTACTCACATATATTTATCAGAAAGGCGGTAGTGCTCCCACTCACTTTATTGTAAATACAGGATTCACCGCAAGTCTGTATAAAACTATATGCTTTGATCAACTTATCAAAGCATATATTCCAACTCTGAGATGCTTGCACCAGTCCATAGATGGATCGCTGGAGTTTGCACACTTTGTTAGCTCCCTTTGGATCGACAAAACCTTCTGACTGCATCATATACAACTCTTCTTCCAGAAAACCTTTAAGGAATGCAGTTTTGACATCCATTTGCCAGATTTCATAAAATGTGGCAATTGCTAACATGATTCGGACAGACTTAAGCATCGCTACAGTTGAGAAAATCTCATTGTAGTCAACACCTTGAACTTGTCAAAAACCTTTTTGCGACAAGTCGAGCTTTGTAGATAGTAACACTACTATCAACGTCCGTCTTCCTCTTGAAGATCCATTTATTTCTTATGGTTTGCCGATCATCGGGCAAGTCCACCAAAGTCCACACTTTGTTCTCATTCATGGATCCTATCTCAGATTTCATGGCCTCCAGCCATTTTGCGGAATCTGGGCTCATCATCGCTTCCTCATAGTTCGTAGGTTTATCATGGTCTAGTAACATGAATTTCAGAACAGGATTACCATACCACACTGGTGCGGACCATACTCTGGAAGACCTACGAGGTTCTGTAGTAACTTGATCTGAAGTTTCATGATCATCATCATTAGCTTCCTCACTAATTGGTGTAGGAATCACTGGAACTGATTTCAGTGATGAACTATTTTCCAATTCGGGAGAAGGTACAGTTACCTCATCAAGTTCTACTTTCCTCCCACTCACTTCTTTCAAGAGAAACTCCTTCTCTAGAAAGGATCCATTTTTAGCAACGAATAACTTGCCTTCGGATCTGCGATAGAAGGTGTACCCAACAATTTCCTTTGGGTATTCCATGAAGACGCACTTCTCCGATTTGGGTTTGAGCTTATCATGATGAAACCTTTTCACATTAGCATCACAGCCCCAAACTTTAAGTAACGACAACTTGGGTTTCTTGCTAAACCACAGTTCATATGGTGTTGTCTCAACGGATTTAGATGGTGCCCTTTTAACGTGAATGCAGCTGTCTCTAATGCATGACCCCAAAACAATAGTGGTAAATCAGTAGGAGACATCATAGATTGCACCATATCCAATAAAGTGCGGTTACGACGTTCGGACACACCATAACGTTGTGGTGTTCCAGGTGGCGTGAGCTGTGAAACTATTCCACATTATTTTAATTGAAGACCAAACTCGTAACTCAAATATTCGTCTCCGCGATTAGATCGAAGAAACTTTATTTTCTTGTTACGATGATTTTTCCACTTCACTCTGAAATTCTTTGAACCTTTCAACTATTTCAGACTTATGTTTCATCAAGTAGATATACCCATATCTGCTCAAATCATCTTGTGAAGGTTAGAAAATAACGATACTTGCCACGAGTATCAACACTCATTGGATCGCATACATCGGTATGTATTATTTCCAATAAGTCAGTAGCTTGTTCCATTGTTCCGGAGAATGGAGTTTTTAGTTATCTTGCCCAAAAGGCACAGTTCGCAAGCATCAAATGATTCATAACCAAGTGATTCCGAAAATCCATCTTCATGGAGTTTCTTCATGCGCTTTACACCGATATGACCCAAACAGCAGTGCCACAAATAAGTTGCACTATCATTATTAACTTTTCATCTTTTGGCATCAATATTATGAATATGTGTATCACTACGATCGAGATCCAACAAACTATGTTCATTGGGTGTATGACCATCGAAGGTCTTATTCATGTAAACAGAATAACAATTTATTCTCTAACTTTAAATGAATAACTGTATCGTAATAAACATGATCAAATCATATTCATGCTCAACGCAAACGCCAAATAACATTTATTTAGGTTTAACACTAATCCTGAAAGTATAGGGAGTGTGCGATGATGATCATATCAATCTTGGAACTACTTCCAACACTCATCGTCACTTCACCCTCAACTAGTCTCTGTTTTTTCTGTAACTCCTGTTTCGAGTTACTAATATTAGCAATCGAACAAGTATCAAATACTCAGGGGCTACTATAAACACTAGTATGGCATACATCAATAACCTGTATATCAAATATACCCTTGTTCACTTTGCCATCCTTCTTATCCACCAAATATTCAGGGCATTTCCGCTTCCAGTGACCATTTCTTTTGTAGTGTAAGCACTCAGTTTCAGGCTTTGGTCCAGCTTTGGTCTTCTTCACGGGAGTGACAACTTGTTTGCCATTCTACTTGAAGTTTCCCTTTCTTTCCCTTTTCTTGAAACTAGTGGTCTTGTCAATCATCAACAGTTGATGCTCTTTCTTGATTTCTACCTTTGTCGATTTCAACATCACGAAGAGCTCGGGAATCGTGTTCGTCATCCCTTGCATACTATAGTTCATCACGAAGTTCTAGTAACTTAGTGATGGTGACTAGAGAATTCTTTCAATCACTATTTTATCTGGAAGATTAACTCCCACTTGATTCAAGCAATTGAAGTACCCAGACAATCTGAGCACATGCTCACTAGTTGAGCGATTCTCCTCCATCTTTTAGCCATAGAACTTGTTGGAGACTTCATATCTCTCAACTCGGGTATTTGCTTGAAATATTAACTTCAACTCCTAGAACATCTCATATGGTCCATGACGTTCAAAACGTCTTTGAAGTCCCGATTCTAAGCCGTTAAGCATGGTGCACTAAACTATCAAGTAGTCATCATATTGAGCTAGCCAAACGTTCATAACATCTACATCTGCTCCTGCAATAGGTCTATCACCTAGCGGTGCATTAAGGACATAATACTTCTGTGCAGCAATGAGGATAAACCTCAGATCACGGATCCAATCCGCATCATTGCTACTAACATCTTTCAACACAATTTTCTCTAGCAACATATCAAAATAAACATATGAAAGCAATAACGCAAGCTATTGATCTACAACATAATTTGCAAAATACTACCAGGACTAAGTTCATGATAAATTTAAGTTCAATTAATCATATTACTTAAGAACTCCCACTTAGATAGACATCTCTCTAGTCATCTAAGTGATCACCTAATCCAAATCAACTAAACCATGTCCGATCATGACGTGAGATGGAGTAGTTTCAATGGTGAACATCACTATGTTGATCATATCTACTATATGATTCACATTCGACCTTTCGGTCTCTGTGTTCCAGGCCATATCTGTTATATGCTAGGCTCGTCAAGTTTAACCTGAGTATTCCGCGTGTGCAACTGTTTTGCACCCGTTGTATTTGAACGTAGAGCCTATCACACCCGATCATCACGTGGTGTCTCAGCACGAAGAACTTTCGCAACGGTGCATACTCAGGGAGAACACTTCTTGATGATTTTAGTGAGAGATCATCTTAAAATGCTACCGTCAATCAAAGAAAGATAAGATGCATAAAGGATAAACATCACATGCAATCAATATAAGTGATATGATATGGCCATCATCATTTTGTGCTTGTGATCTCCATCTCCGAAGCACCATCGTGATCACCATCGTCACCGGCGTGACACCTTGATCTCCATCGTAGCATCATTGTCGTTACGCCATCTATTGCTTCTACGACTATCGCTAACGCTTAGTGATAAAGTAAAGCAATTACAGGGCGTTTGCATTTCATACAATAAATCGACAACCATATGGCTCCTGCCAGTTGCCGATAACTTCGGTTTCAAAACATGATCATCTCATATAATAAAATATAGCATCACGTCTTGACCATATCACATCACAACATGCCCTGCAAAAACAAGTTAGACGTCCTCTACTTTGTTGTTGCAAATACGTGGCTGCTACGGGCTGAGCAAGAACTGTTCTTACCTACGCATCAAAACCACAACGCTAGTTCGTCAAGTTAGTGTTGTTTTAACCTTCGCAAGGACCGGGCGTAGCCACACTCGGTTCAACTAAAGTTGGAGAAACAGACACCCGCTAGTCACCTGTGTGCAAAGCACGGCGGTAAAACCAGTCTCGCATAAGCGTACGCATAATGTCGGTCTGGGCCACTTCATCCAACAATACCGCTGAACCAAAGTATGACATGCTGGTAAGCAGTATGACTTGTATCGCCCACAACTCATTTGTGTTCTACTCGTGCATATAACATCAACGCATAAAACCTAGGCTCGGATACCACTGTTGGGGAACGTAGTAATTTCAAAAAAATTCCTATGCACACGCAAGATCATGGTGATGCATAGCAACGAGAGGGGAGAGTGTTGTCCACGTACCCTCGTAGACTAAAAGCAGAAGCGTTATGACAACGCGGTTGATGTAGTCGTACGTCTTCACAATCCGACCGATCCAAGTACCGAACATACGGCACCTCCGAGTTCAGCACACGTTCAGCTCGATGACGATCCCCGGACTCCGATCCAGCAAAGTGTCGGGGATGAGTTCCGTCAGCACGACGGCGTGGTGATGATGATGATGTTCTACCGGCGCAGGGCTTCGCCTAAATTCCGCGACGATATGACCGAGGTGGAATATGGTGGAGGGGGGCACCGCACACGGCTAAGGAACGATCACGTAGATCAACTTGTGTGTTCTAGGGTGCCCCCCTGCCCCCGTATATAAAGGAGCAAGGGGGGTGCGGCCGGCCCTAGGAGGAGGCGCACCGGAGGAGTCCTACTCCCACCGGGAGTAGGACTCCCCCCCTTCCCTAGTTGGACTAGGACTTGGGGGGAAGGAGGAGAGGGGGGGAAGGAAAGGGGGGGTGCCGCCCCCCTCCTTGTCCTATTCGGACTTGGGGGGGAGGGGCGCGCGCCTGCCCCTTGGCCCCTTCTCCTCTTCCTCCACTAGGCCCAATAAGGCCCATCAGGTCACCGGGGGGTTTCGGTAACCTCCCCGTACTCCGGTAAAATGCCGATTTCACCCGGAACACTTCCAATGTCCAAACATAGGCTTCCAATATATCAATCTCTATGTCTCGACCATTTCGAGACTCCTCGTCATGTCCATGGTCACATCCGGGACTCCGAACAAACTTCGGTACATCAAAACTTATAAACTCATAATAAAACTATCATCGTAATGTTAAGCGTGCGGACCCTACGGGTTCGAGAACTATGTAGACATGACCTAGAACTATTCTCGGTCAATAACCAATAGCGGAACCTGGATGCCCATATTGGCTCCTACATATTCTACGAAGATCTTTATCGGTCAAACCGCATAACAACATACGTTGTTCGCTTTGTCATCGGTATGTTACTTGCCCGAGATTCGATCATCGGTATCCAATACCTAGTTCAATCTCGTTACCGGCAAGTCTCTTTACTCGTTACGTAATGCATCATTCCGTAACTAACTCATTAGCTACATTGCTTGCAAGGCTTATAGTGATGTGCATTACCGAGAGGGCCCAGAGATACCTCTCTGACAATCAGAGTGACAAAACCTAATCTCGAAATACGCCAACCCAACATGTACCTTTGGAGACACCTGTAGTACTCCTTTATAATCACCCAGTTATGTTGTGACATTTGGTAGCACCCAAAGTGTTCCTCCGTAAACGGGAGTTGCATAATCTCATAGTTACAGGAACATGTATAAGTCATGAAGAAAGCAATAGCAACATACTAAATGATCAAGTGCTAAGCTAACGGAATGGGTCAAGTCAATCACATCATTCTCCTAATGATGTGATCCCGTTAATCAAATGACAACTCATGTCTATGGTTAGGAAACTTAACCATCTTTGATTAACGAGCTAGTCAAGTAGAGGCATACTAGTGACACTATGTTTGTCTATGTATTCACACATGTATTATGTTTCCGGTTAATACAATTCTAGCATGAATAATAAACATTTATCATGATATAAGGAAATAAATAATAACTTTATTATTGCCTCTAGGGCATATTTCCTTCAGCCAACAGCGACGAGAAGATCATGGCAAATTGGTTCCCGATGGCCCTCAAGGATGGTGCGTGTTCTTGGCTCCTGAACCTGACCGAGGGGTCGGTTTCTTCTTGGGAGGAGATGCGTAGCCGCTTCATCGCCAACTTCTAGGGCACTCGCGACCATCCGCCGGCCGCGGGCGACCTGCGCCACGTCAAGCAGTGGCCTGGGGAGACCTTGCATAAGTACATCCAACGCTTCAACAACGTCCGCCTCAAGATCCCAAGGTGTCGGACGAGGCCATCATCTCTACGTTCACCGACGGCGTTCGTGACGTCAAGATGAAGGAGGAGCTCGCCATCCATGGGGATCTCTGCACCGCCTCTGGAGATGTACAACATTGCGAACATGTGTGCGAGGGCTGAGGAGGGACGCCTCTCCATCCTCGAGCTCCCTGATGCTGATCCAGAAGACAAGAAGACCAAGACCAAGGACACGAAGCGCAAGGGGGCGGCCGTGCTTGCGGCAGAGCCAGAGACCAAGCGCGGCTACGACCACCCCGAGTCATCCAAGGGTAAGAGGCCGTTCTGTGCCTTCCACAATGTCTACAACCACAACACCAGCGACTGCCAGGAGCTCAGGGCTCTCCACGACGGGCGCCTCGGTCGACGCCCCGAGCGCAACGATCGGGGCTACGGTCACGGAAGTGGCCGAGGCAAAGGACGCTGGGATGGACGCGACCGTCATCATGAGTGGCGCAACCATCCCTATGAGGACCGCTGGCAGGACCAGCCTCGCGAGGGCAACTGTAGGTAGCAGCCTCGTGAGGACCGCCCTTAGGGCAATGCAGCCTTGCCTCCTCTGCCTCCACCGCTAAGAAGGAATGAAGATCACCACCAGGACGAGGGGGCTTGTCACATCCCTAGCTTCTGGTGCTTCCTGGTGTTTGCATCATGTTTAAATTCTGAAATTTGAACTGAGGGAATTTTGGAAGCCTCAAAAACTTAAATAAAAGAGGGGCAAAGAACCCTGGAAAATGCATTCAATGTTTTCAAAATGGCCTTAAGTAATGTTGGTTATATTTTGGCAAGGGTTTTGCACCAAAGCAAAAATAATGAACATTTTTGAGGAATATTTTGAGCACTGAATTTAAATCATTACTTTATTTGCATTTGGAACTATATTCATAACTTATATAGAATATATTTCCAAATGCCCTGAAACATTTTTATGTGCTTTTGGAAAAAGTCCATTAAGCAGCATAAATATTTTCAGAAGAGCTTTTGGCATTGTTTGAATTATTTTAAATTCAAAACAGTGGCAAAATAAATTAAATAAAACAAGAAAAAAATAAAAGCAGAGAGAGAACTTACCTCAGCTTACCTGGCAGCCACCCACAGCCCAACACTATGCAGCTCACCTGCGCGGCCCAGCCCACCTGGCCCCCCTTCTCCTATCTTCTTCCCGTGCCAGCGCACGAAGCAGCTCGGTGGCGAGCACCGCCGTCGCGCTTGGCCACCTCCTGCCTGGTTGCCTCCCTCCTCGATGCGCCTGGAGACGCCACGACACCCCTGGCCTCTCTCTCACTCTCCCTGGAACCCCTCTCGCTCTCCCTCCGTCCCTATTCCCCCTCTGCTCTCTCTCCCTCCCGCGACCGAACGGAGCCGCCGCCACCGACGAGCTCCCTCGTGGACACCGGCCACCCCACGCAAACCCGACGCGCCCAGAAGCTCCGCCACGTTGTCTTCTTCATCTTCGATGAGCCACGCAAGCCGGGAGGGCCCGGAACATCGCCATCGCCGTCGTCTTCCACCTCGGGCTCCGACCACCGCCGCCGTTGATTCGCCGTCTCCACCGCCTCCCCGAGCACGCCGACCTTCTCTTCGAACTCACCGTGAGCCCCTGTCCATTTCCCCTCTCTCTCCGTGCCCGTCTGCGCCCTCTAACCACCCTGGCTGTCGGAGCCGACCGTTCCTCGCCGCCGGCAATGACGCAGACGGTGCTAGAGCCACCGTAGCTAACTCCCGAGCACGGCAACATGCTCAGCACCCTTCCAGGAGCCGAGTGCGCCCACCCGTGCGACCTGCCGTGCCCCCTAGCGCCAACCCCGACCTCGCCGAACTCCGGCCGCCGCCTTTGAGCTCGCCGCCGTCGATATAGGTCGCCCCCGGCCTAACTGACCGCACCACTCGACGCGCGGGATCTTCAGCGTCACGTAGCTGCCCTCCGCCGGCCATTTGGTCGCCGGAGGAGGAATTCCGACCCCCCTCCGCCGTCTCGGGCTTCACCGGCGACGAGCCGTGGACCAAGTCCGGCGAGTTTTGACCCCAGTTGGACGCCCTGACTCAATGACAGGTGGGCCCAGCCCTGTTAGCTAATTAGGATTAGCACTAATCGGATTAGTTAAACTAATTACCCCCTGCTGACACTGACATGTGGGCCCTAGTGCCCTAATCTTTAATTAAACTAAACTAAACCCCCCCTGTTTAACCCGTGTCACTGACGTGTGGACCCCACACGTCAGGTTTGACCTGGACCGCCCTGTTGACCTGATGACGTCAGGGTGAGGTCATGCTGACGCCATATTCCTTTTCTGGAATTTAATTTATTTTATAATAATCAGGAAATTCCAGAAATAGCTAAAACTTCTAAAATTCATAGAAATTCAACCGTAACTCCAAATTAAATAAATTATATATGAAAAATTATCAGAAAAATTCAAGGAATCCATCTGTACCATTTTCATGAATGTTAGAACAACTTATCACTACTGTTTAGGACAAATGAAGTGAATGACATTTGAATAATCACATATGGAGTTTGAATTTGAATCTTGTATTCAAACCAACTTCATTTAATCTGTTGCTAGTTGCATTAGCTCAAAACACATTCATTTTGCCATGTCATGATCATGCATCATATTGTGCATTGCATTGATTGTGTTCCTTTCTGTGTTGCCGGTATTTGTCCCCTCTCGATAGACGTGATACCGATGACGTGATCGTTGACACTGATGAAGACTCAATGTTATCTTCAGAAGTGCCAGGCAAGCAAAACCCCCTTGTTCATTCCGATAAAATCCCACTCTCTCGCTCCTGCTCTCTTTTATTGCATTAGGACAACAACGACATATTTGATACTTGCTGCGGTAGCTGAACCCCTATATCCTTTGCATGACCTGTCATTGCCACAGTAAATAGATGAAACCCACTAGCATGAGTAGGAGTTGTTTGAGCCCTGTTGTGCCTACTCATTCATGCTTGTTTGTCATGCCTGCTACTGCTTAGAGTTGAGTCAGGTCTGATTCATCGGGGATGAATCAGAGGCGTGTGAACATGTCCTACTGTGTGTGAGCTAAGTGTGTGAACACGATTTGGTAAAGGTAGCGGTGAGAGGCCATGTAGGAGTACATGGTGGGTTGTCTCATTGCAGCCGTCCTCAGGAACTGAGTTCTGTGTTTGTGATCCATGATCAGTTACTACCACACATTGGGCTCCGGGCGCTCCAAGCCCTCTCGACTTATTAATCAACTTGATCTCTGTCCAGGAGTTGCAACTAGTTTCTGGTGTTTGTAGGCAGTGTTAGTAGTCTACCAAGTGGCACCCGGTACAGGTGGGCTTGGGACAGACTAGGCACAGTGGCACGGTGTACCAAGTGGCACCCGGATGGTGGGCTTGGGAACCCTGCTCACATCGTTTGGGGCCGTAAGCGACACCCCGGCCGGATCTCCTTGCGGATGGAACCCGAATAGGCGATAAACCTGGACTAGAGACTTGTTCGGTTAGTCAGGTCGTGGCCGACTCCCTCGCCCGGCTTCCGCTTGAAGGTTGCCGAGGTACATGACGTGTACAGGGCGGTAAGTGGCGGGAGCGTGTGTGAAGAAGTACACCCCTGTAGGGTTATCATTATCTATTCGAATAGCCGGATTCCTCGGATATGGAAACTTGGACCCCTTGTACAGTTCATAGACAAGTGAAAGTGGATACTCTAAAATACGCAAGATAAGCGTGAGTGCTATGGATGGCGTTCTCGTAGGGAGACGGGAGCGGATCCATAGTGGTGTATTGATATGGTGAATATGCGGACTCGTGTGCGCCACCTCAAAAGAGTTACTTACAGTCGTAGTTCAGGATAGCCACCGAGTCAAAGCTAGCTTGCTGCAGTCAAACTCCACCATCCCCTTTGTTGATAATGATGCATATGTAGATAGATCTGATGTAAGTCTTGCTGGGTACATTTGTACTCACGTTGCTTAATTTATGTTTTTGCAGAGAGACTTCAGTCTCACTAGTAGTTCCACGTGGACTTCGACGTTTAGCTTGTTACCTCAGCTACGATCTTGTGCCCTCGGCAGGATCTGGTAGATAGTCAGGCTTCTCAGCCTTTTTCATTTCTAGATGTCTGTACTCAGACATGATAGCTTCCGCTTGTGCTTTGACTTGTATGCTCTGAATGTTGGGTCGTGAGACCCCTGTTTGTAATATCTCGCTCCTCGGAGCCTAATGAATAATTACTTGAGTCGTAGAGTCATGTTGTGATGCCATGTTGTATCTGCACATATCGAGCATATTGTGTGTATGTTGTTGAAATGCTTGGTATGTGTGGGATCTGACTATCTAGTTGTTTATCCTTAGTAGCCTCTCCTACCGGGAAATGTCTCCTAGTGTTTCCACTGAGCCATGGTAGCTTGCTACTGCTCCGGAACACTTAGGCTGGCCGGCATGTGTCCTTCTTCGTTCCTGTGTCTGTCCCTTCGGGGAAATGTCACGCGATGAATACCGGAGTCCTGTTAGCCCGCTACAGCCCGGTTCACCGGAGTCCTGCTAGCCCAGTGCTACAGCCTGGATTCACTCGCTGATGACCGACACGTTCGATGTTGGGTCATGGATGCCTGTCCCTGTAAGTTTGTGCCACTTTGGGTTTACGACTAGCCATGTCAGCCCGGGCTCCTTACCATATGGATGCTAGCGACACTACCATATACGTGTGCCAAAAGACGCAAACGGTCCCGGGCAAAGGTAAGACGACACCCGTGGGAATACCGTGCGTGAGGCCGCAAAGTGATATGAGGTGTTACATGCTAGATCGATGTGGCATTGAGTCGGGGTCCTGACAGCGTTGGTATCAGAGCTTGACTGCCTGTAGGATTACCAAGCCAAACTGGTCGAAGTTGAGTCTAGAAATTCTTTAGTTATATAAGGGAATTGATTGTGGGATGGAACGTAAGGCTCTTTTTACTCCTTATACCTCATGCTCTTCTGATCTGAGTCATCTTATCTTTCCTACGGGGTTAAGGAACTAGGTCTTCTCATCTATCTATCAGGATGACGCGTTACTAATCAGTGGACTTATAAGATTGTTGGACTTAAGCCTCGTTTCAGTTCCTAGTACTTCTGTATGTTAATTATTGATCTCGAGACCTTGATATTGTGCTTCTGAGTGGTTATGCCACCATTTTTGTGAATGTCTCAAATCTTTTCTGAGCATTTACAGCCGTTATGCTGTCCGAGTCATCCCAGGTTTCTAAATAGTTTGAAGCAATTTGCAAATTCCTTCCTCCCGCTTCGATGTTCCTTTGGGCCAGATTAACCACACTAATCGGTGTGTTGAGGTAATTATTGCCTCGACATATATGTTGGAATTATTGTTATGACCCTAAGTGCTTAGGGGATCATCTAGTGGTCTAACCATGATTTGTGTCCTAGTGTGAAGATTCTGGCCTTTATTATCGAAAGCATCCTGTGATGCCATTTAGTTAGTAGGTATTCTATTCCTGGGTTCTTAAACCCGATATTCACCCTACTTACATCATGTTGATAGTGTTGCTAGTTCCTTTAGTATATTAGTAACCTTTGCGATAGTCCTCGAGGTCCGTGGTATATCGTTCTTCCAAATACCATGAACCATTATGGCAGAAGTTTGTTGGATCAAAAGATCACAACAGGCCCTCTATGAGTTCTCCATGCTATATTGTGACTCTGCCAGCTCAACCTTTCTGCATGGGTTATCCGGAAGAATTATGTTGAACTTTGTTCGGCATACCAACCCATGTATCCACAACTCAGAAAGTTATATGTTCCTTTGAGTTGTCCCTCTTTAGTTGTCTACTGACCTTCGTCTATCAATTGATAGTCAAGAGTATGCGTGCGTTCGTTTATCGATGCCTATTACTCTTATGGTCCGTCAAGCCATTCTATCGCGGAATGACTAGGAGAAACAAACTCCAGTACCTCTTCCCTATCCAGGATTGGGTCAAAGAAGTTGTGCTCCGCAGATCAAATTGCTAATCCAGCTTTTGTTCTGCTCTACCTTGGAGTATTACATATTTTATATCGGGATTGTTATAGGAATTGCACACCATCCTGTGAACTATTGGTACAGTGATACTTCTCGCCATCATTACTCATTCCTCGGTTCCATGTGGTTATAACCGGAATGTCGACAAGTGAATCGTGATGTGTGAAATCAATACTCCTAGCAACCTTGTTGCTTGGTAGTTAAATGGACAATAACCTCATTCTTAACGTGTTTGTTCTTGAATCATCATTCTAAGATTTATCGTGCTACCTTGTCCATCTTCCTGGTGCACATTTCGATTGATGAGTTAGGATTTTGTCAAGTCCTCGCTCATTTGATCATATCGTCTTGCCCTGAAAGGCAAGATTGTTCTCGAGCTTAGTAACATACCGGTGGTTCGTGATTTTCCGAATATCTTCTCGGAAGTATTACCAGGTTGTTCCCTGACTGTTATGTTGAGCTCGTGATCAAGTTGGTTTCTTGTGAACCACCCTTTCTCCAAGAATCTGTGTTGGATATCCCGGAGCTAGTTGGTTAAACTAGACAACAACTTGGAGAGTTGGAAGGTAAAAGCCTGTCTGACTTAGTTCATGTTAAGGGATATCTTTCGGTGTATGTGCGTGTGTTGAAGAAAATTGATATTTTCATCGACTGAACCTCGTGATCAGTTAATGGACCTATCATTTTATCCAACCTTTGATTGGAGTATGGGCTATCATCCAATTAGACCAGAACCAACGATATTCGTAATGTTGTCTTACTCGTGGTTGATCCCTCGAGTATACACCATTATATCTTTTGGTCTGACCAATGCTATCACCGTGTTCACTTAACTATGGAATTCCTTTTAAAAGGAAACCCGGATGAATTGTTGTTGAGCCCATTGACAACATCCTTATTCCCTCCATGATTTGTTGAACATTAAGCTAGTGTTGGAAACTTTTGAAAGCATTTCTTCGTGTTTCGTTCATGAAGCATATGTTTGGATGAAAGTAGTGACTTTCCCTAATTCATGTGCATATGATGCAAGTTGCCGCCATGAATTCGAGGAAGATTGTTTTGTTTCCTTGGAATCATCCCAAATCAGTCATGCACACGTGCGAAGTATTCTGTGGTCTGGAGACTTGCAACCTTCATTCCATATGTGTCCCGAGCACACCAAGCCACTGATTGATTTGTTCAAGGAGAAGAAGTTCCTTCATAAGAGCTAATCATATGACTTATGCAAGGACTTCGTTATCCACGGTGATGGTTCCCAACCAGAACTCGGTAGTGTTTTATTGTAAGACTACCGCGTGGTCATGCTTGCCTGGGACAACGTGTTCACATGTTTGTAGCAGAACCAGCTCATGTTTTGGAGCTTACTATCGTAGTTCATTCCCCGAGAATCTCGCAACGTCATCTCGTCGATTTGTGTTGCAAACTTTCGTTTTTCTTCCTAGACTCGATGAGTCTGGAATATCCTGACACCAACCAGATCTGAATCTCAGGCAGATATGATGGTTTGGAACATTTCCCAAAAACTATAATATCGGTCCCTCGGAAACCGGTAAAGTGGATGTCATGGCCAACACACCCAGCCGGAAGACCTGTTATTGTAGTATCTTGTTTGAGGAAGTTGGCCACCTCCCCATAAGGATTTCGTAGGATTTACCTCCGTAACTGTTCCTTATGGATTCTATTGCTCCCGAAGTCCGACCTTTTACTTGATGTCTAGTTACCAAACCATTTCAATGATTGGATTACACTAGCACATCAAGGAGAACATTAGAAGCGGAGTGTTTAAATGTCTCTCGGTCGATCATCCAGATTTTGTTTCCTTGGCCTCGCTAGGATGAAATCTGAGTTGATGTTATCTTCCTATGCCTCTGCATCGTCCATCGTTGTTCATCATGGTGGTATGTTGTGTTGCCAGGATCCTTGACACGGATGTTGGTAAAACCTTGATGAATATGGAAATGCTCAAGTTCTTGAGAGCACGCACAAGCGCTAGGTGTTATCATCGGCACTAACTGGGTTTGCTCTCAGCTTCCTCGGCAATGCTATGACCTTTTCAAACAGTGAATTCACCCTCTATTGTTGGGTTCTTCCCCAGTTACCAGAATCATTCCCAGCATTTGCATTTTGTTCCCAGCTTGCACCGCCAATGTGCCATTCTACCATGGGTCTCTTCCATTTCTGGTGATAAGCAAATTCATCCATTACGTTGTCCTCAACAAGGTAATCCACATCATCCAAGTTTGAGTATGCCATTCTACCGAACCCCTCTAAATGATCGATTATGATTTGCCTTAAGCTGGTATAAAGAGTTCAATGATCTCTGAATCAAAGGTAATTCTTTTTGCCACTTAAGGGGATATATCTTCGAGTCACCTTCCCTAAGGTGCATCATTATGGTGTCATGTCAACTTAACTCCTCGCTACGTTGACAATCGTTTACCACCTTCTTAAGTGTGGAATTATTGTCCACCTAGTGAACCTTCGTCATCCGTTTCTTTCCACCCCTCTTGATGTGTATCTCGTGTCTCAACCCGAGAGATGGTTCTAAGTCTCATTCCGTGAGTTAATCCTGAGTTGTTCGACCTTCGAGAAGACCGATCCTTCTAGAGTTTTCCTTTCCTCTTCTTGTCATGATTAGCTGAAGTTCTCATAGCAAGACGACAAGACAAAGATGGTGTTCAAATCAACGTTCATTTGAAGTGCAACCTGGATCGTGAAGATTGTGCTAGTTTGCGTTTCCCCTTCATCTTACCCTACGCTTGAATCTCGAGACGAGATTCTTGTTTAGTGGGGGTGAGTTGTCACATCCCTAGCTTCTGGTGCTGCCTGGTGTTTGCATCATGTTTAAATTCTGAAATTTGAACTGAGGGAATTTTGGAAGCCTCAAAAACTTAAATAAAAGAGGGGCAAAGAACCCTGGAGAATGCATTCAATGTTTTCAAAATGGCCTTAAGTAATGTTGGTTATATTTTGGCAAGGGTTTTGCACCAAAGCAAAAATAATGAACATTTTTGAGGAATATTTTGAGCACTGAATTTAAATCATTACTTTATTTGCATTTGGAAATATATTCATAACTTATATAGAATATATTTCCAAATGCCCTGAAACATTTTTATGTGCTTTTGGAAAAAGTCCATTAAGCAGCATAAATATTTTCAGAAGAGCTTTTGGCATTGTTTGAATTATTTTAAATTCAAAACAGTGGCAAAATAAATTAAATAAAACAAGAAAAAAATAAAAGCAGAGAGAGAACTTACCTCGGCTTACCTGGCAGCCACCCACAGCCCAACACTGTGCAGCTCACCTGCACGGCCCAGCCCACCTGGCCCCCCTTCTCCTGTCTTCTTCCCGTGCCAGCGCACGAAGCAGCTCGGTGGCGAGCACCGCCGTCGCGCTTGGCCACCTCCTGCCTGGTTGCCTCCCTCCTCGATGCGCCTGGAGACGCCACGACACCCCTGGCCTCTCTCTCACTCTCCCTGGAACCCCTCTCGCTCTCCCTCCGTCCCTATTCCCCCTCTGCTCTCTCTCCCTCCCGCGACCGAACGGAGCCGCCGCCACCGACGAGCTCCCTCGCGGACACCGGCCACCCCACGCAAACCCGACGCGCCCAGAAGCTCCGCCACGTTGTCTTCTTCATCTTCGATGAGCCACGCAAGCCGGGAGGGCCCGGAACATCGCCATCGCCGTCGTCTTCCACCTCGGGCTCCGACCACCGCCGCCGTTGATTCGCCGTCTCCACCGCCTCCCCGAGCACGCCGACCTTCTCTTCGAACTCACCGTGAGCCCCTGTCCATTTCCCCTCTCTCTCTGTGCCCGTCTGCGCCCTCTAACCACCCTGGCTGTCGGAGCCGACCGTTCCTCGCCGCCGGCAATGACGCAGACGGTGCTAGAGCCACCGTAGCTAACTCCCGAGCACGGCAACGTGCTCAGCACCCTTCCAGGAGCCGAGTGCGCCCACCCGTGCGACCTGCCGTGCCCCCTAGCGCCAACCCCGACCTCGCCGAACTCCGGCCGCCGCCTTTGAGCTTGCCGCCGTCGATATAGGTCACCCCCGGCCTAACTGACCGCACCACTCGACGCGCGGGATCTTCAGCGTCACGTAGCTGCCCTCCGCCGGCCATTTGGTCGCCGGAGGAGGAATTCCGACCCCCTCCGCCGTCTCGGGCTTCACCGGCGACGAGCCGTGGACCAAGTCCGGCGAGTTTTGACCCCAGTTGGACGCCCTGACTCAATGACAGGTGGGCCCAGCCCTGTTAGCTAATTAGTATTAGCACTAATCGGATTAGTTAAACTAATTACCCCCTGCTGACACTGACATGTGGGCCCTAGTGCCCTAATCTTTAATTAAACTAAACTAAACCCCCCCTGTTTAACCCGTGTCACTGACGTGTGGACCCCACACGTCAGGTTTGACCTGGACCGCCCTGTTGACCTGATGACGTCAGGGTGAGGTCATGCTGACGCCATATTCCTTTTCTGGAATTTAATTTATTTTATAATAATCAGGAAATTCCAGAAATAGCTAAAACTTCTAAAATTCATAGAAATTCAACCGTAACTCCAAATTAAATAAATTATATATGAAAAATTATCAGAAAAATTCAAGGAATCCATCTGTACCATTTTCATGAATGTTAGAACAACTTATCACTACTGTTTAGGACAAATGAAGTGAATGACATTTGAATAATCACATATGGAGTTTGAATTTGAATCTTGTATTCAAACCAACTTCATTTAATCTGTTGCTAGTTGCATTAGCTCAAAACACATTCATTTTGCCATGTCATGATCATGCATCATATTGTGCATTGCATTGATTGTGTTCCTTTCTGTGTTGCCGGTATTTGTCCCCTCTCGATAGACGTGATACCGATGACGTGATCGTTGACACTGATGAAGACTCAATGTTATCTTCAGAAGTGCCAGGCAAGCAAAACCCCCTTGTTCATTCCGATAAAATCCCACTCTCTCGCTCCTGCTCTCTTTTATTGCATTAGGACAACAACGACATATTTGATACTTGCTGCGGTAGCTGAACCCCTTTATCCTTTGCATGACCTGTCATTGCCACAGTAAATAGATGAAACCCACTAGCATGAGTAGGAGTTGTTTGAGCCCTGTTGTGCCTACTCATTCATGCTTGTTTGTCATGCCTGCTACTGCTTAGAGTTGAGTCAGGTCTGATTCATCGGGGATGAATCAGAGGCGTGTGAACATGTCCTACTGTGTGTGAGCTAAGTGTGTGAACACGATTTGGTAAAGGTAGCGGTGAGAGGCCATGTAGGAGTACATGGTGGGTTGTCTCATTGCAGCCGTCCTCAGGAACTGAGTTCTGTGTTTGTGATCCATGATCAGTTACTACCACACATTGGGCTCCGGGTGCTCCAAGCCCTCTCGACTTATTAATCAACTTGATCTCTGTCCAGGAGTTGCAACTAGTTTCTGGTGTTTGTAGGCAGTGTTAGTAGTCTACCAAGTGGCACCCGGTACAGGTGGGCTTGGGACAGACTAGGCACAGTGGCACGGTGTACCAAGTGGCACCCGGATGGTGGGCTTGGGAACCCTGCTCACATCGTTTGGGGCTGTAAGCGACACCCCAGCCGGATCTCCTTGCGGATGGAACCCGAATAGGCGATAAACCTGGACTAGAGACTTGTTCGGTTAGTCAGGTCGTGGCCGACTCCCTCGCCCGGCTTCCGCTTGAAGGTTGCCGAGGTACATGACGTGTACAGGGCGGTAAGTGGCGGGAGCGTGTGTGAAGAAGTACACCCCTGCAGGGTTATCATTATCTATTCGGATAGCCGGATTCCTCGGATATGGAAACTTGGACCCCTTGTACAGTTCATAGACAAGTGAAAGTGGATACTCTAAAATACGCAAGATAAGCGTGAGTGCTATGGATGGCGTTCTCGTAGGGAGACGGGAGCGGATCCATAGTGGTGTATTGATATGGTGAATATGTGGACTCGTGTGCGCCACCTCAAAAGAGTTACTTGCAGTCGTAGTTCAGGATAGCCACCGAGTCAAAGCTGGCTTGCTGCAGTCAAACTCCACCATCCCCTTTGTTGATAATGATGCATATGTAGATAGATCTGATGTAAGTCTTGCTGGGTACATTTGTACTCACGTTGCTTAATTTATGTTTTTGCAGAGAGACTTCAGTCTCACTAGTAGTTCCACGTGGACTTCGATGTTTAGCTTGTTACCTCAGCTACGATCTTGTGCCCTCGGCAGGATCTGGTAGATAGTCAGGCTTCTCAGCCTTTTTCATTTCTAGATGTCTGTACTCAGACATGATAGCTTCCGCTTGTGCTTTGACTTGTATGCTCTGAATGTTGGGTCGTGAGACCCTGTTTGTAATATCTCGCTCCTCGGAGCCTAATGAATAATTACTTGAGTCGTAGAGTCATGTTGTGATGCCATGTTGTATCTGCACATATCGAGCATATTGTGTGTATGTTGTTGAAATGCTTGGTATGTGTGGGATCTGACTATCTAGTTGTTTATCCTTAGTAGCCTCTCTACCGGGAAATGTCTCCTAGTGTTTCCACTGAGCCATGGTAGCTTGCTACTGCTCCGGAACACTTAGGCTGGCCGGCATGTGTCCTTCTTCGTTCCTGTGTCTGTCCCTTCGGGGAAATGTCACGCGATGAATACCGGAGTCCTGTTAGCCCGCTACAGCCCGGTTCACCGGAGTCCTGCTAGCCCAGTGCTACAGCCTGGATTCACTCGCTGATGACCGACACGTTCGATGTTGGGTCATGGATGCCTGTCCCTGTAAGTTTGTGCCACTTTGGGTTTACGACTAGCCATGTCAGCCCGGGCTCCTTACCATATGGATGCTAGCGACACTACCATATACGTGTGCCAAAAGACGCAAACGGTCCCGGGCAAAGGTAAGACGACACCCGTGGGAATACCGTGCGTGAGGCCGCAAAGTGATATGAGGTGTTACATGCTAGATCGATGTGGCATTGAGTCGGGGTCCTGACAGGGCTGGGGGCTTCCAGGAGCCGCGATCCATCGGGTACATCTTGGGCAGCTCACAAGCCCCATCTTCTCACCGTGTCTTCAAGCAGTTTGCGCGCGAGGTCAATGCGGCGCTCCCCAGGCTTGAAGCAACTCGCCCTCTCAAGTGGTCCAAGTGCGCCATCACCTTTGACTCTACAGACCGGCTCAAGTGCGCGGCCACCACCGGCGCGCTCCCCATGCTCTGCTCCCCGTCATCAGCAACGTAACCATCACCAAGACTCTCATTGATGGCGGAGCAGGGCTCAATGTCCTCTCTTTCCAGACGTTCGACAGACTCTAGGTGCCATACCACCAGCTGCACCCCTCCAAGCCATTCTCAGGAGTGACCGACGGATCGACACACCTGATCGGGTAGGTTCGCCACCCTGTCACCTTCAGCGAGCGCAACAACTACCACACCGAGCTCATCGACTTCGACGCCACTGACATCCGCCTGCCCTACAACGCCATCCTTGGGTACCCAACACTGGCCAAGTTCATGGCGGCCACGCACCACAGCTACAACATTCTCAGGATGCCAGGAAGCGGCGGGATCATCATGGTCGCCTGTTAGGAGAAGGATGCGGTGTGCTCCCTCGAGCGCGCTTTCCAAGCTGCAGCAGTCGAAAACCCAGAAGACGAAGACGGCACCCTCCCTCCTGAGGTCGCCCCCAAGACAAAGAAGCTGCAGCTGGGCCAGGGATTTCATGAGGAAGCATCACCCAAGGATGCAGCACTGAGCCTCGCGTCTCCGGAGGCGGCGCCCTCACCCATCACATAGGAAGGCGCACCCGGCGCCCCTTTGTCACGCCCAATATGCAATACTATCCTAAAGAGACTCGAAGGTCCCACCAAGGATAGAACCGCATATTGAAACACTTTTGCAAGGTGGTTATCATTACATCAACATTACATGATAGATGGGGATACATACAAAAGGCATACAATGCCACACGAATACAACATCATCTTACATAAGAGCACCATCCGACTACGGATGAAACACAAACAGAAACTCAAACGACATCCACCATGCTAGCCCAGGCTGCCGACCTGGAACCTATCCCCTGATCGAAGAAGAAGCAGAAGAAGAACTCCAAAACAAGTAAGCATCGCTCTCGCGTCATGAACATCGCAATACCTGTACCTACAACTGTTGTTGTAGTAATCTGTGAGCCACGAGGACTCAGCAATCCCATTACCATGGGTATCAAGACAAGCAAAGCTTAATGGGTAAGGAAGGGGTAAAGTGGTGAGGTTGCAGCAGCGACTAAGCAAGAATGGTGGCTAACATACGCAAATAAGAGCGAGAAGAGAAACAATGGAACGGTCATGAAGCTAGCAATGATCAAGAGGTGATCCTGAACTCCTACTTACGTCAAACATAACCCAAAACCGTGTTCACTTCCCGGACTCCGCCGAAAAGAGACCATCACGGCTACACACACGGTTGATGCGTTTTAATTCGAATCTGATGTCAAGTTATCTACAACCGGACACTAACAAATTCTCATCTGCCACATAACCGCGGGCACGGCTCTCGAAAGTTTATACCCTGCAGGGGTGTCCCAACTTAGCCCATCACAAGCTCTCACGGTCAACGAAGGATATTCCTTCTCCCAGGAAGACCCGATCAGTCTCGGAATCACGGTTTACAAGACATTTCGACAATGTTAAAACAAGACCAGCAAAGCCGCCCGATGTGTCGACAATCCCGATAGGAGTCACACAATCTCGTTCTCAAGACACACCGGATAAGCGAAGCGTACAGGTACCGATGTAACCCAAGTTGCCAAGGGATGGTCCCGCACGGTGCTCTAGTTTGGACAACCACTTAGACAAGCATTGGCCCGGGGGGCTAAAATAAAGATGGCCCTCGAGTTAATTACTCCCAAGGGAAAAGTATAGGTGGTAGGCAAATGGTAAAACTAATGTTGGGCCTTGCTGGAGGAGTTTTATTCAAGGCGAACTGTCAAGGGGGTCCCATAAATCACCCAACCACGTTAGGGACGCAAAATCCGGGAACATAATACCGATATGACGGAAACTAGGGCGGCAAGAGTGGAACAAAACACCAGGCATAAGGCCGAGCCTTCCACCCTTTACTAAGTATATAGATGCATTAATTAATATAAGAGATATTGTGATATCCCAGCATAAACATAATCCAACATGGAGCAATCTTCAACTTGACCTGCAACTAACAACGCTATAAGAGGGGCTGAGCAAAGCGGTAACATAGCCAAGCAACGGTTTGCTAGGAATGGTGAAAAGGTTAGAGGCTGACATGGCAAATTGGGAGGCTTGAAGAACAAGTGATAGGTAGCGCAACATAGCGATAGAACGAAGCAACTAGCATAGCAATGATAGTAGTGAGATCCAGAGTAACGGTCATCTTGCCTGAAATCCTGCTAGGAAGAACGAGTCCATTAAGAAGACGAACGGATGAAGCTGAACCAAGCGTAGACGAACGAATCCTCATGATCGCAACGAAACAGGAACTATCGAGAAGAAGCACACAACATGGTAAACACACCACACATATACATGACATGATGCTCAACCAAGTATGATGCAAGACAAGACTACATGAAGCTACTCATGGCAAGAGATGATGCATACAAGAACAACACATCAAAGCAAGGTTAAATGAGGCCGGAAACAACATATAACAAATCCAGTAAGTCCTCTTATGCAAATTTAGAAGTTGGTCCAGATCTGAATAAACCTTATGTTCAAGTTGTTAAACAGCAAGTTAAGATGCACCAAGATGACCTACATGAAATTCTAGTCAAGTTACATATAAAGTTCAATTAGTTCGGAGCTACGGCCTAGAAGATATGAGCAAAACAAGTCAAACATGGCATTGATGCAAAATGCATACAAACATTAAGCAAACACTCTCAAAACATGGATGCAACATGACATGATGAAACTACATGCAATTCTAAGCAAGTTTCATATAGAACACACTCAAAACGGAGCAACGGTTCAACACATACACATGAAACAAGTTTAAAGGACAAGCTGTCCAAAACAACAACTAGGCATCTTGCAAGCATGAAGAAAATATGCTACAGCAACTCAAAAGGAAAACAAAAGGCATGTACATGAAGTACAGGTAAAGCATGACAAAACATGAACACTGAGCTATCTCCATAAATCCCTAGAACATGCTCAAAAGGACCTGGCAAGATTGCAAATAATAACAGTTTACAGACTTAGCAGAAATAACATCAGGTTGCAATGTTCAGAGCTATCAAACAACATACTACAGGAACTTATCATGGCAACAAAAGATATGGCATGAATCTACTAAATGCATAGAACAAAAGTCCCTTACTGATCATGAGCCAAAAAGGCACAGAAGATATGATGGAACCCACATAAACATAGCAAGTTTCATAAACAGATTCAGACTTGGCAGAAAAACAGAGCATGGCATAAACAGAATTATGAAGGCATCTTTGCGAGCTCGAATCACTCATCACAAAGTATTGCATGACAATATAAGCATAGCATCATCAAGAAGACATGTTCATGACACTAACCATGGCAAGAACAAGCTCATAGCATGCAAGGATCAACTATAACAACCTTGGCAAAATTGATTAACATGTAAGCAATCTGCCAGGAACATTTTATAGCAAAAGTAGAGCAAGATTAATACATGCTAGACCACTCTATAAATGCAAACAGAGGCATGGATGGATAGATCATAACCATATGTCCAAAACATCCTTACTGAACATACTCAAAAGAGGCATGAATCTCACTGTAGAAACATGAATACATGGCATGAAAATAATAGCAGGGAAATGACTTGGAAGAATCCTAAGTCCCTGAAATCAGCAACATCACGGAGGCTAATTTGCAAGCTTGAAACAATCAATACATGGCATATCATGAAGAGTGTATTGCACCACAGCAAGGATGGCATGTTGCAGCTCATAACACATATAGACTTCATGCTCAAAAGAAAATCACACAAAAAGATGCAAAAAAGACAAATGAGCATGTTCTGTTAACAGACAGCAGACAACATTATATAGCACTCTTGCCATGATGATTAGGGCATCAAGATGAAATCTAATGAACATGGCACAATGGAACAAAATGAAGAGCAAACTCTGATGAACATTTTGATATCTCAAACATGCAAAATGGAGCTACGGATGATGAGTTATGGCATGTTGAACAGAGGCATAAAAAGCAAAAATAAAAGGACTTGGAGAAAATGTCAACCTCCGAGATCTAGGGTTCTTGGCACACGGATCGAGGTACGCCGGGGAACTCGTCGGGGTTGAAGAAAAAGGGCGTCGGCGGGTCGGAGCGGCGAGATCCGGCCCTCCCGCGGCCGGATCTGGTTGGAGGTGGAGGAGGACGGGGCGGCGCCGGAGCTGGCGGCGGGGCGAGGATGCGGCGGCGTGGAGGCCTCGGGCGGCGCGCGCGGGCGAGCGCCGGGCGGCGCCGGCTAGGTTCCGCGCAGACCAGCGCGGAGGCGGTGGCGCGGTGCTAGCCGGGCGGTGGGGCGCGGTCGGGGGAGGCGCGGGAGCGGGCGCGACGGCGGACGGTGTCGGTGTCAAAACCGGCGGATCTCGAGTAGGGGGTCCCGATCTGTGCGTCTTAGGCTAATGGTAACAGGAAGCAAGGGACACAATGTTTACCCAGGTTCGGGCCCTCTCGATGGAGGTAAAACCCTACTTCTTGCTTGATTAATATTGACGATATGAGTAGTACAAGAGTAGATCTACCACGAGATCGTAGAGGCTAAACCCTAGGAGCTAGCCTATGATGATTATGATTGTAATCGTGATCGGCCTTCTAAGGACCAACCTCTCCGGTTTATATAGACACCTGAGAGGGCTAGGGTTTACATGGAGTCGGTTACAAGGAAGGAAATATAATATCCGGATCACCAAGCTTGTCTTCGACGCAAAGGAGAGTCCCATCCGGACACAGAACGGAGCCTTGAGTCTTGTATCTTCACGCTTCAATAGTCCAAATGATGTATATAGTCCAGCTGTCCGGATACCCCCTAATCCAGGACTCCCTCAGTAGCCCCTGAACCAGGCTTCAATGACGATGAGTCCGGCGCGCAGTCTTGTCTTCGGCACTGTAAGGCGGGTTCCATCTCCGAATACTCCAAAGTAATTCTCGAACACTTAGGTCGTGTCCGGATCTGCGAGATGATCCTCACATACTATCGTAGGGAACATAGCATAAATCTGATCTGCTGGCAATCTTCGTATGTGGTCCCCTTGCATCATGGCCCGGTCCAACACGAACTGGCATTTCTCGCCCCACCCCGACTCACGTTGCGAGGCGATTTTATTGGCACGCCCTGCTAAAGCAGAGATCGTATTCCCCTTATTACGGGATCTTCCATCAATATGGGTGTGCGTAACCCCACGACGACCGTTGGCATGACTCCGTGTGTTTTTAGATAAGCCTCAAGCGGTCATGCTGAGGACTCTTGATATTCACCCCCTTTATAAAGGGGCCGAGGCCTACGCCTCTTTTCCACCTCCCTTGCGCCTTCTCGCACCTCGAGTTCTAACACCCGAGATCTAAGCTCCAGCACCCCAGATCCTCTAATATGTCCAGATCCAACCCTCGAGGCCGTTGGGTGGCCTCCTTGATCCTAGAGGAGGACATTGCGAGGCTTAATTAGGGAGGTCGGATATTTGACCGCCGACATCCAGCACAGTCTTCCTGCTCCAGGGCAGGTCATCCCTACATCGGAGCCCAATGAGAGCGTCGTTTTTGTTCCTCACTTCCTCCGCGGCTTGGACCTCACCCTCGATCCCTTTGTGAGGGGGCTTTGTTCTATTACGGGTTGGATTTTCATGATCTAGCTCCAGACGCTATCCTCCATATCTCGTCGTTCATCATTGTGTGTGAGGCCTTTCTCCACGTCACTCCACACTTTGGCTTATGGCTCAAGACCTTCAATGTGACGCCAAAGATGGTCAAGGGGCGACATGCAGAGTGCGGAGGTGCCATAATAAGCAGGAACGCCGATGCCCCATGGCCAGAGGGTTCTTTCCCAGAAGTATCCGATGTATGGCAACGGAGGTGGTTTTATGTCACGGCTCCCAGAGGCACAAAGTGGGTGGCCGCCCCCGAGTTCCGCTCGGGCCCTCCGTCACAATTGGCGTCATGGACCGACGTAGGACGGAATTGGGGCTCCGCCAGTGATGTTTCAATACTGCAGAGCCGTATCCGGGAGCTTCTTGAGAGGGACATTAACCTTGTTAGCATAATTCAAGTGATGTTAATCCGACGGATGTTGCCGTGCCAACGCCGGCCTCTCCGGATGTGGGAGTTCAATCCAGAGGGTCCGCGGACTGTTAAGCACTTCTTCGGCTTGAAGCTCGAAGGGATGTGTAAATTGTTCTTCGGACCACAAGTAGAGTGTCCGGACACCATCGAGGATGCGCGCCTAAGCTGCAATCGCCTAGATACCCAAGTAAGCAACCTTGATACCGGATACTTTGTTTTATATTTGTCATAGTTGTTATTCTGAAAATCTTTCGTGGCCAGTAATGGCTCAGCAAGGCGGAGAGAATCAGGTGTCCGGCGCCACTTCCCGAAGGCTCGCCTAGTCCAACCATTGCCAAGATGCTTGACCGGGTGCTCAGCAGAATGCCCTCAGGGATGGACAAGGGGAAGAACAGAGAAGCCAAACTTCACACGCTGCATATCCAAAACGAGGGAATTGTTACCTCCCCTGAGGAGGATAGTCGAGAAGGGGAGGCTAAAGCCTCCTCCCTGCGCGGGAAGAAGAGGGCCGCCTCCGAAAACTTGGAGACGGAGATGCCCAAGCAAGGGAAAAAGCTATCACCAGGGGGCTCTGCCCCGACGGGCACCCTCACCGCGTCATGCCCGCCAACGGGCCAGCCCTCCACCGAACTGTAAGTTAACCGTAAATTCGAAGGTACTATTTTTCTCCGAGTACACTAAGCAGGATCCATTCTTTGCAGTCCGGCTAGCAGCTCTTCTCAACAAAGTTCGTCTTCAGGGGATCTTTCTCCGGAGATGATGGAGAGTGAGACCCCACCAGCCTCTTCGCCTCATGAGGCGGGCGACACCAAGGTGTCATCACGGAGGAGTCCGGGTTTGCCGAAGTCAGAAGCTAATCCGCCAGCCGCCCTGAGCCTGGGGCGTTCGGCTCCCACGGGAGCGATGAGAAGGGTCCGGCACAGTTTGATGTCCGGCCGGACATACTGACAGGCCTTCTGGAGCGAGCTGCGCTCTTAGAGGAGCACCGCTCATTAATGAGCGCGGTGCTCAAGAAGATTTCATCCGCCACAAGCGGTTTGAATGAAGCATTTACGAGTCTGCTTAGAGGCTTTGAGGTATGTAGTGAAAAATACACAATTTTTGGCAGTAAGGCACGCGCTAGGTGTGCTCCATATGGATAGTGGCCCCTGAGATTCTGGTTGCCCGCCCTAGGCGGCAAATGGAGGATCATTTTGTGTAAGTACTGATTGCGTTGTACATATGCGCAGGTATCTAAGGATCCGGCTGCTGAACAGTCTGTTGAAGTTGCCGAACTAAGGAGGCAAATTGGATCTATTGATGTCGATATCACACTGGTGAACGAGCGGCTAAATGAGTCACAAGGTATGTGCTCTGCTTTCCTTATTATGTTGTATAAGAAAATATGAGAGGGGCATAATATGAATGCAATATGCTTGGACTGCAGATGGTGCTGCTACCGTGGAAGCCCTGAGGGCGGAACTTGCCTAGGCCAAGGAACAAGCTCGGGCTAGCAATGCGGCTTCCCTGAAGGCGGCCGAAGAATTGAGAGCCGAACAGGCTGCTCATCGCCGAAGCAAGGAAAAGATAGCCGAAATGGCTATGGAGTTAAAAAAACGCCGCTGATCAGTATGAACTCCTTGAAAAGGAGAATAAGGCTAGTTTGCCCGAACTAAACAAGGCACTTAATGCCACCAAGGAGTGCGGACCGAGGTCAGGGGTGTGCGGGAGGAGCTTCAACAGGCCTGTAAAATCGCGGCTAGGGGCTCCTACTTACTGCGGACGAAGTTTTTGGATCCAAAGTATGCTCCCTTGGATGGACGCTGGAGTCCTGCAGACGCATATGCGGACTTGGCGAAGAGTACATCTGCTACAGCCAAGTTTTTTGAGGATCAAGGTGATAAAGAAGTGGAGAAGCTTTTCTGGTTGCAATTTAATGCTCCCGCGCGCCCGCTGCCGCTAAGTGAGAAGATGGCTACTGAAGCGGAGCTTCATAGGCTGTCCGGGCTTGCGATGTGGTCTGTAATAGACCATCTTTGGCCGAAGGGGCCTAAGCTGGACAGTTACTTTGGTTTGGTGCAACAATTCCTTGGGGCCGTGCCTCAGATCGACTCCATGAGAAGGTCGGCGTGCATAGAGGGTGCACGAATGGCTCTTGCCCGTGTTAAAGCCTATTGGACAGATATGGAGGCCACCATTATAGCGACCCAGAATCCAGCGGGAGGCCAGTATCCAGCTGAGCACTACTTGGAGCAGGTAATAGAAGGTGCCCGCTTGATAGGGGCGCAGTGCTCGAAGAGTGTATTGTTCGAGTGACGAATCGAATCATTGTAAAAACAATGTTATTTTGGTTATAAGGCTATATTTATACTTTTTACCCGAAAGTATTATTGTCTCCTGTGTGGCCATTATATAAATATATATATATATATATATAATCCAAAAGTTAGCAGTCGTTGGCTTCAGCCCCCACGCATACAATGCGGGGGTGTTCGCAAAAAATATGCGTAATCACACTTGGTCCAACGTCTTGGTCCATTAAGGAGGTGATCGCACATCGAACTAGGCAACCGGACTATATAGCTGTAACACTTTCGCTTAGCCATGGGAGTCTAAGGGTGGGGCTACTATGTAGCCCCTGGTACCTTCGCGTGCATCCCAATACGGGCGCTTGTGTACATGACCGGGAAATGGTCCTTCGTTAATGCGGAGGGATCCGAAAGATTCCGATAAGTCTTCGAGTGGTTGAATAGTCTCTCGTTGTATTATGACAGTCAGTTTTCGGCTTTCTCTACTGAGGTGCTCATCCGGAATAACCAGGGCACAATCACAGCAGTTCTCCTTTGGCCGCCTTAGCCGATAAGAACGGAACATAAGGTGGCAAACCCAGGAGCCGGGCAAACCCAACATTTGACCAAAGACATGATTTGGAGCTGATGCATATCAGGCCAAACTCGTGACGCCGAACACTCCCGAAGGTATTTGGACTTTATGACAGAAAATGGGATGAAGAATGCCCATTCATTATAAACCCTGTATTTCCAGGTACGTGCATTAGTCTGTCGTGGAGAAATGCCAATAACAGCAGTATCCTCTGTGGGTATGGAACCCATGGGATGTTTAAACAACAAGAGGCAATAGAAAAGGTTTACGCAGGGGCTTAATCTAAAAAGAAACCTTTTGAGTGGGGCCCTGCTGCACGTCTGCGCCTTTGTCTCTGTTGTGCCGTATCCTGGAAGGGTATCGCGCGAATGTTTTCTGTAAAAAAGAAAACTCGTGTAGGAGAGTACAACGTAAGCATACGATGGATAGTAAACGTTGGCCTGCCAATAAGGTTGAGCCAAGTATGGGGCTATATTAAGTATTTATAGCCCCTGGTGTCCTCTATGGGATTACATATACGGTGCCCTGGTTCAGTTTTATCCGGGCTGCCGAACTCGTCTAACCGTGTCTGTGGTCTTAATGACCAGTCATGTTTTCTGATATTGGAGGACGCTTATAGTCCGGCCGCTAGGGCCATCACGTGTTCCTCTGCGCATGAAGAGCGCTCTATGTTTCCGTTAACGGTTATGACGCCACGTGAACCGGGCATCTTGAGTGTAAGGTAGGCATAGTGTGATACTGCGTTGAAGCGGGCGAAGGACGTTCTTCCAAGCAATGCATGATAGCCGCTTTGGAAGGGTGCGATGGTGAAGAGTAGTTCTTCGCTTCTGGAGTTTCCTGGGGAGCTGAATGTTACCTCCAGTACAACGGAGCCCCTGCAGTAGGCTTCAACGCCAGGTATCACCCCTTCAAAGGTGGTGTTGCTTTGGCTAATTCTGGATGGGTCTATCGCCATCCTGCGGACAGTGTCCTCGTATATTAAATTGAGACTGCCGCCGCCGTCTATGAGGACATGGGTGAGATGGTATCCGTCAATTATTGGGTCAAGCACCAGGGCCTCTGATCCTCCGTGCCGAATACTAGTTGGGCAGTCCGTGTGATCGAAGGTGATCGGAAAAGCCGTCCAGTAGTTAGGTGTGGGTACGATGGGCTCTGTACCGTACGCATCTCTAAGCGCGCGTTCGTGCCTTCTCGTGGATGTGTGAGTCGCGTGGATCATGTTTACTGTTTTAACCTCTGGTGGGAATTTTTTCTGTCACCCAGTGTTTGGTTGACGAGGTTCATCCTCGTCTTCACTTGGTGTTTCCCTTCCCTTGTGTTCGACATTTAATTTGCTGGCCTGCTTGAAGACCCAGCACTCTCTGTGTGTGTGGTTCGCAGGTTTGTCGGGGGTGCCATGAATTTGGCATAGTCTGTCCAGGACTCTGTTCAGACCGGACGGTCCCTCTTTACTGCCTTTAAGTGGCTTCTTTTGCTGATCGGGTCGAGAGCCCCTGAATCCGGCGTTTACCGTTGTGTTGTCCGGCCTCTCTTCCTTGTTTTGATGTTTGTTTTTATTACGCCGTGGCTTCCCGTTGCCATCCCTTATTTCGGATGTGCTGGGATCGCTGGTGCCCTTACGGGCCAGCCAGCTATCTTCACCCGCGCAAAAGCGGGTCATAAGGCTTGTTAAGGCTGCCATTGTCCTTGGCTTTTCTTGGCCGAGGTGTCTAGCGAGCCACTCCTCGCGGATGCTGTGTTTGAATGCCGCTAAGGCTTCGGCATTCGGACAATCGACAATTTGCTTCTTCTTAGTGAGGAATCTGTTCCAAAGCTTGCGGGCGGACTCTCCAAGCTGTTGGATTATGTGACTTAAATTGTCCGCATTCGGAGGCCGGACATAAGTCCCTTGAAAATTGGCCCTGAAAGCATCCTCGAGTTCCTCCCAACTCCCAATTGAATTTTCGGGGAGGCTCTTCAACCAGTGTCGAGTTGGTCCCTTCAACTTGAGGGGAAGGTATTTGATGGCGTGGAGGTCATCCCCACGAGCCATGTGAATATGCAGGATAAAATCCTTGATCCAGCCCCTGGGTCTGTCGTTCCGTCGTATGCCTCTATGTTCACAGGTTTAAAACCCTGTGGAAATTCATGGTCCAGTACTTCTTCGGTGAAGCACAGGGGGTGAGCAGCCCCTCTGTATCTTGACATGATGTTGCATGCCGTCGGCTGTTGCTGTGTCCGGCGTTTATTCCAAACTGGTATTTGGATGGTCTCATCATTTTGGTGACCATAGTCTCTCGCCGGGGTGTGTCCTTTAGATCCGTAGATGGACCTGGCCGCACCGGCTTTCTTATCCAGGTGCTCACGTAGATCGTGTGCGGCGTCGGTAGCCGCTCTGTTGCAGTTATGAAGCGGTACGTCTGGCCTCCTGATCGTGTTATTCTTTGGTGGGGCTGCTTCGTCATTGAATTCTGGCAGTAGCTTGCATTTTGGATAGCTCTTTGTATGGCGATCATCGCCGTATCTTTCTTTAGTGTCTAGCACTTTATTCCATCTGCGAGTGAGCGTTTCGTGTGCGGCTTTTAGCCGTTGCTTTTGCTTCTTTAGACTTCTTGCTATGGCCATGAGCCTTCTGTGGAGGTTATCTCGGTCCACGCATTTTTCCGGGATGATGAATGCATCATCGTCCAGACTTTGTTCTTGTCCTGGGGCGGTTTGATGAACTCGTCCCTCGGGGTCATTGTGATCGGGCATCTGCTCCGAACTGGGTTCGGCGTGACCTGGCTCGTCCTGCTCCATCGCTGGGTCCATGTGGTTGTTGTTGTCTTCGGAGTTGACTGGTGTGTCGATCTTTCTGGCGCTCTTGTCGCTATTTTTACTGTTGCTAGACTTTGAGCGGCGTCTCCGCCGTTGTTTTGGCTTTTTCCCGGGGGTTTTATCTTCCGGATTGTCGCTGTCGTCCTCCTTGGGCGTATCCACCATGTATATATCGTGTGACGAGGTAGTAGTCCAGCGCCCCAGAGATTCTAAATCTTCTCCTGCATCGTCGTCCATACCGTCGATGCCTTCAGAGTCGAGGTCAAGCGCGTCGGTTAAATCATCAACCGTGGCAATGAAGTGGGTGGTGGGTGGGAACGAATTCCTTCATCGCCTGCTTCCCACTCGAGCCGGACATAGTTCGGCCGAGAGTCTCCTGTCAAAGAGAGAGATTTTAACGAGTTCAGCATGTCGCCAAAGGGCAAGTGCTGGAAGATATCCGCAGCGGTAAACTCCATTACCGGGGCCCAACCTAGCTCGGCTGGCTCGAGAGTGCACGGACTGGAACCAACAACCGGATACGAGTCCAGGGGTCTGGAGTTACAGGCCTCCACAGAGGTCAGACCTATGTTTGGCTCCACCATCGATGAGTGTGCGGCCTGCGGGGCGGGGTCCATCCCTCCGTCCTTAGGCAACGCAGCCTGCTCCGGATTTAGGTCCGGGGCTACTACAGGGGTGATATCCCAAGTATTGTCCGACAGCAGGTCTAAGCCGTGCTCATCGTGACCGTCCTGTGCTCCTGGCACAGGTCCAAATCCGTCAAAGATCAAGTCTCCGCGAATGTCCGCCATGTAGTTCAGGTGTCCGAACCTGATCTGGTGGCCAGGGGCGTAGCTGTCGATCTGCTCCAGATGGCCAAGCGAATTAGCCCGCAGTGCGATGCCGCCGAACACAAAGATCTGTCCGGGGAGAAAAGTCTCACCCTGGACCGTGTTGTTGATGATTGAAGGCGCCATCAAGCCTTGCAGCAACGGCACAGAGGAACTCTCAATTAAAGCACCAATGTCGGTGTCAAAACCGACGGATCTCGGGTAGGGGGTCCCGATCTATGCGTCTTAGACTGATGGTAACAGGAAGCAAGGGACACAATGTTTACCCAGGTTCGGGCCCTCTCGATGGAGGTAAAACCCTACTTCCTGCTTGATTAATATTGACGATATGAGTAGTACAAGAGTAGATCTATCATGAGACCGTAGAGGCTAAACCCTAGGATCTAGCCTATGATGATTATGATTGTAATTGTGATCGGCCTTCTAAGGACCAACCTCTCCGGTTTATATAGACACCGGAGAGGGCTAGGGTTTACACGGAGTCGGTTACAAGGAAGGAAATATAATATCCGGATCACCAAGCTTGTCTTCCACGCAAAGGAGAGTCCCATCCGGACACGGAATGGAGCCTTGAGTCTTGTATCTTCACGCTTCAATAGTCCGGACGATGTATATAGTCTGGCTGTCCGGATACCCCCTAATCCAGGACTCCCTCACACGGGCTTAGGGGGCGGCAGTGGGGACAGCGCTGGGAGGCCATGTGGCGCTGCGTGGTTGGTCGGGCGGCGGCGGCGATTTCGTCCGGCTCTAGCCGGACATGTCCGGCGGCACTGAGGGGAATTTTAGGGTTTCGGGACCCAAGATTTGGACGGGGTGCACTTATTTATAGGTAGAGGGAACTAGGAGACTCCAAATGGAGTGTAGTTTTCGCCCACACGATCGTGATTGAACGACCGAGAGGATGGGGGTGACTTGGATGGGTTATTGGGCTGTTTTGGAGGGGTGTTGGGCTGCACACAAAAGAGGCCTTTGCGGCTACCCGGTTAACCGTTGGAGCATCAAACGACCTCCAAATGGAACGAAACTTGACAGGTGGTCTACCGGTGGTGTACCAAGGCCGCTTGGCAAACCTCGGTCCATTCTGAGAATGTTTAACACTCGCTCACGAAAAGAGACAAGAAGGGGACGCCGGATGACATAGGAGTGCCGGATTGCAAAACGGACAACGGGAAAATGCTCGGATGCATGAGACGAACATGTATGCAAAATGAGATGCAAATGATGACATGGCAAGACAAGGATGGACGAATGGGGAAGTCCTGGATAGGGGGTATCCGGAAGCCAGACCGTGTACAACGTCGTGGGAGGGATTGGAAGCGCGAATATACAAGGCACAAGACTCTGGCCCGTGTCCGGATGGGACTTTCCTTGGCGTGGAAGGCAAAGCTTCGGTGATCGGATGTTATATTTCCTTCCTGTAACCGACTCCGTGGTAAACCTATCCCTCTCCGGTGTCATATAAACCGGAGAGGTTGGGTCCTTAGAAGGCCGATCACAATTTACATCATGCCATCATAGGCTAGCTCCTAGGGTTTAGCCTCTACGATCTCGTGGTAGATCTACTCTTGTACTACCCATATCATCAATATTAATCAAGCCCAGGAAGTAGGGTTTTACCTCCATCGAGAGGGCCCGAACCTGGGTAACATTTGTGTCCCTTACTTCTTGTTACCATCAGCCTTGACGCACAGATCGGGACCCCCTACCCGAGATCCACCCGTTTTGACACCGACATTGGTGCTTTCATTGAGAGTTCCTCTTGTGTCGCCGCTTAGGCTCGATGGCCTTCAATCATCATCAACGATCTGTCCAGGGTGAGACTTTTCTCCCGGACAGATCTTCGTGTTGCGGTTCGGCTATGGCATTCGCTTGCCCTTGCAGCAGATCGTAGCTATGCCCGCTCAAATCGGTTCGGAATGAACCACCGGCGGATACCGACAGACTTACTTTGGCGGTTGGCCAGCGCCAGAGCGCCGAACAGTCATGATGAGCATGGCTTAGACCTGCTGTCAGAGCGATGCTCGGGATATACCCTGGCAGAAGCCTCGATCTAAATCCGGGGCAGGTTGCGTTGCCTAAGGACGGAGGGCTGGACCCGCCCCCGAGGCCGTACCCTCATCGGCGATGGCCGAACACAGGCCCCTTTGAGGAAGCCTGTGACTCCGGCCCCGGACTTTATCCGTTGTAGGTCCAGGTCCGCGCGTCCCGAGCCCGCCGATCTGGTTGGGCTCCGGTTATGGAGTTCACCGTGGCGGACATCTTTCAGCACTCACCCTTTGGCGACGTACTAAACTTATTCAAAACCCTCTCCTTGACAGAGAATCTCAGGCCGAATTATGCCCGGCTCGAATGGGAAGCAGGCGACGAAGACATTCGTTGCCCACACACCACCCACTTAATAGCCACGGTTGATGATTTAACCGACGTGCTGGACTTTGATTCCGAAGGCATCCACGGTATGGACGACGATGCAGGAGAAGACTCAGAATCTATGGGGTGCCGGATTCACGCCTCGCCACACGACATATACATGGTGGATACGCCCAAGGAAGGTGACAATGACAACCCGGAAGATAACACCCCTGGGCACAAACCAAGGCGACGGCGCAGACGTCGTTCTAAATCCGGCAACAGTAACAATATCAGCAAGAGCGCTAGAAGAATGGATACTCCGGTCAACCCCGATGGCAATAATGACCAAACAGAACCAGCGATGGAGCAGGACGAACCAGGTCACGCCGAACATAGTTCGGAGCATACGCCCGAAGAAAACGATCCAGAGGGACGAGTTCATCAAACCGGCCCAGGACAAGAAGACAGTCCGGACGACGACACATTCATCGTTCCGGAAGAACGCATGGAACAAGAAAACCTCCACAGAAAACGTATGGCCACAGCAAGAAGTCTGAAGAAGCAGAAGCAACGGCTTTGAGTCGCACAGGAAACGCTCAATCGCAGATGGAACAAAGTGCTAGACATTGAAGAAAGATATGGCGACGATCGCCATACAAAGAGCTACCCAAAACGCAAGCTACTGCCAGAATTCGACGACGAGGCCGTTCCACCAAAGAATAACACGACCAGGAGACCAGGCGTACCACTTCATAACCGCAACAAAGCAACCCGAAGACGTGCATGATTTGCTTGAGCACCTGGATAAGAAAGCTGGCGCAGCTAGGTCCATCTACGGATCTAAAGGACACACCCCGGCAGGGGACTGCGGTCGTTAAAACAATTATGACAACCAAATACCAGTTCGGAATAAACACCGGACACAACAACAGCCGACAGCATGCCACAACGCGTCCAGATACATAGGGGCTGCTCACCCCCTGTGCTTTACTGATGAAGTACTGGACCACGAATTCCCACGGGGCTTTAAACCTGTGAACATAGAAGCATACGACAGAATGGCAGACCACGGGGTCTGGATTGAGGACTTTATCCTACATATACATATGGCTCGTGGGGATGAGCTTCACGCCATCAAATACCTCCCCCTCAAACTAAAGGGACCAGCTCGACACTGGTTTAAAAGCCTCCCCAAAAATTCAATTGGGAGTTGGGAGGAACTCGAGGACGCTTTCAGGGCCAATTTTCAAGGGACTTATGTCCGGCTTCCGGATGCTGACGATTTAAGTCACATAATCCAACAGCCCGGAGAGTCCACCCGAAAGCTTTGAAATAGATTCCTCACCAAGAAAAATCAAATCATTGATTGTCCGAATGCCGAAGCCCTAGCGGCATTCAAACACAGCATCCGTGACGAGTGGCTCGCCAGACACGTCGGCCAAGAAAAGCCAAGGACAATGGCAGCCCTAACAAGTCTTATGACCCGCTTTTGTGTGGGAGAAGATAGCTGGCTCGCCCGTAATGGCACCAGCGACCCCAGCACATCCGAAATAAGGGATGGCAACGGGAAGCCACGGTGTAATAAAAACAAACGCCAAAACAAGGAAGAGATCCTGGACAACACAACGGTTAATGCTGGATTCCGAGGCTCTCGACCTAACCAGCAAATAAGCAACCTAAAGGCAGTAAAGAGGGACCGTCCGGTCTGAACAGATTCTGGACAGACTATGCCAAATTCATGGCACCCCGACAAACCTACGAACCACACGCACAGAGAGTGTTGGGTCTTCAAGCAGGCCGGCAAACTAAACGCCGAACACAAGGGAAGGGAAACACCAAGTGAAGACGAGGATGAACCTTGCCAACCGAACACCAGGGGACAGAAAACATTCCCGCCAGAGGTTAAAACAGTGAACATCATCCATGCGACTCGTACATCCTTGGGAAGGCACAAACGCGCCCATGAAGACGCATGTGATATAGAGCCCATCGTACCCACACCTAACGGCTGGATGTCTTGTTCGATCACCTTCGATCACCTGGACGGCCGAACTAGCATTCGGTGCGAAGGATCAAATGCCTTGGTGCTTGACCCAATAATCGACGGATACTATCTCACTCATGTCCTCATGGACGGTGGCAGCAGTCTCATTTTAATATATGAGGACATTGTCCGCAGGATGGGGATAGACTCATCCAGAATCAGCAAGATTCACACCAACTTTGAAGGGGTGATACCAGGTGTTGAAGCCTACAACAAGGGCTCTGTCATACTGGAGGTAACATTCGGCTCTCTAGGTAACTCCAGAAGCAAAGAATTAGTCTTCATGATCGCACCCTTCCAAAGTAGCTATCAAGCATTGCTTGGAAGAACGGCCTTCGCCGCTTCAATGCATTGCCGCATTATGGCCACCTTACACTCAAGATGCCCGGTCCACGCGGTGTCATCACCGTTAGCGGAACAACGGAGCGCTTTCGCGCGCAGAGGAATACACGACGGCCCTAGCGGCCGGACTATAAGCGGCCTCTAACAAAATTATACCAGGTCGTTAAGCCACAGACACGGTTAGACGAGTCCGGCAGCCCACATCAAACCAGGGCATTGTATATGTAATCCTATAGTGGACACCAGGGGCTAATAATAAAGCCCCACACTCTCGGCCCAACCTTATTGGTAGGCCATCATTTTACATTCTTACTATCCATCGCACACTTACGTTGCACTCTTCTATGAGATCCCCTTTTTTCCGCAGATAACATTCGCGTGATACCTTCCAGAATGCGGCACAACGGAGAACGAAGGCGCAGACATGCAGCAGGGCCCCGTCCAATAGGTTTCTTTTGAGATTAATGCCCTGTGAAAACCTTTTCTATTGCCTCTTGTTGTTTCATCATCCCACGGGTTCCATACCCACAAAAGATACTGCCGTTTTTGGCATTACGCCACGACAGATTAATGCACGCACCTGGACATACAGGGTTTATAATGAATGGGCATTCTTGAGCCCACCATCTATTAGAAAGTTTGAATACCTTCGGGAGTGTTCAGCGTCACAAGTTTGGCCTTATATGCATCAGCTCTGAATCATGTCTTTGGTCAAATGTTGGGATTTCCCGGCTCCAGGGTTTGCCGCCTTACGTTCCGTTACAATCGGCTAAGGTGGCCAAAGGAGAACTACTGCGATTGTGCCCTGGTTATTCCGGACGAGCACCTCAGTAGAGAAAGCCGAAAACCGACCGTCATGATACAGTGAGAGACTGGTCAACCACTCGACAACTCACCGGAATCTCTAGGATTCCTCCGCATTAACGAAGGGCCATTTCCCGGCCAGGTACATACGCGCCCGTCTTCGGATGCACGCGATGGTACCAGGGGCTACATAGTAGCCACAATATTAGAATCCCACGGCTAAGCGAAAGTGTTACAGCTATATAGTCCGGTTGCCTAGTTTCCATCGTGCGATCACCTCGTTAACGGACAAGACGTTGGAATCAAGAGTGATTTAGCATATTTTTTGCGAACACCCCGTTAGTATGCGTGGGGGCTGAAGCCAACGACCTGCTAACTTTCGGATTGCAATATTTTATATATACCATATATATAAACGGCCACACAGGGAACACACCTCACTATTTTCAGACAACCATTATAACATATGCCTTAAAATCAACATAAACATTGTTTTTACAATGATTGAATCATCACTGATATAGGGATTCTTCGGGAACTTGGTCTATCAGGCGGGCACCCTCGTGACCTGCGGGAAGTAGTGCCCGGCCGGATGTTTGCCCCCTACCCGGATCCCTGGGACGCTATCATAGTGGCATCCCATAATCCGTCCCAACGCTTTAACGCGGGCCCAAGCGGCCCATCCGCTGCACCCTCTATGCATGCCGACCGCTCATGGCACTCGACCCGAGGCACGGCGCCCCAAGGAACTGTTGCACCAAACCCAAAGTAATTGTCCGGCTTAGGCCCCTTCGGCCAAAGATGGTCTATTACAGACCGCATTGCAAGCCCGGACAGCCTGTGAAGCTCCGCCACAGCAGCCATCTTATCACTTAACGGCAGCGGGCGAGTGGGAGCATTGAACTGCGACCAAAAAAGCTTCTCCACCTCCTTTTCACCCTGATCTTTGAAGAACTCCACAGCATCAGCCGTACTCTTCGCCAGGTCCGCGTATGCGTCCGGCGAGCTCCAGCGTCCATCCAGGGGAGCGTACTTCGGATCGAAGAACTTCGTCCGCAGCAAATAGGAGCCCCAGCCGCGATTTTACCGGCCTGTTGAAGCTCCTCCCGCGCACCCCTGAGCTCGGTCCGTATTTCCTTGGTGGCATTAAGTGCCTTGCTCAGGTCAGCCGATTTATCCTCATGATCCTTCTTCAGGAGCTCATACCGGTCAGCGGCATTTTTTAACTCGATAGCCATTTCGGCTATCTTTTCCTCGCTTCGGCGATGAGCAGCCTGTTCGGCTCTCAATTCCTCGGCCGCCATTAGGGCAGCCGCATTGCTCAACCGAGCTTGTTCCTTGGCTAGAGCAAGCTCCGCCCTCAGGGCCTCCACGGCAGCAGCACCATCTACAGTCCGAACAAATTATATTAAATACATGCCACCTTAATATTTTCCTATGCAATTGGAGACAGGGCACATACCTTGTGATGTATCCAGCCGCTCATTCATCAGAGTAATATCTGCATCAATCGACCCAATTTGCCTCGATAGTTTGGCAACTTCAACGGACGGGCCGGCGGCCGGACCCACAGGTACCTGCACACGTTTACAGCACTATCATTGGTTTATGATCCCCCGTTTGCCGCCTAGGGCGGGCAACCAGAGTCTCAGGGGCTGCTGTCTATATGGAGCACACCTAGCGCATGCCTTACAACAAAGAAATAGTGAGTTTTCCATTACATACCTCAAAGCCTTTGAGCAGGCTTGTGAATGCTTCATTCAAACCGCTTGTAGCGGATGAAATCTTCTTAAGCACCGGCTCATTAATGAGCGGTGCTCCTCCGAGAGGGCAGCTCGCTCCAGCAAGCCCGTAAGTACGTCCGGCCGGACATCAAACTGTGCCGGACTCTTCCCATCACGCCCCATTGTACCCAAGTTCTCCGGGTGCAGGGCGGCTGACGAATTGACTACCAGATTCGGCAGATCTGGACTCCTCCGTGACGACACCTCGGTGTCGCCCGCTTCATGAGTCGGAGAAGGGGGTGGGGTCTCGCTCTCCATCATCTCCGGAGGAAGGTCCCCCAAAGACGAACCCTGTTGAGAGGAGCTGCTGGCCGGACTGCAAAAAATTGAATCCTGGTTACTGACCGAGGAGAAACGCAGTACCTTCAGATTGTAGATTGACTTATAGCTCGGTGGAGGGCTGGCCCGATGGAGGGCATGGTGCGGTGAGGGTGCCCGTCGGGGCAAGGCCCCCTAGGGATGTATTTTTCCCTAATTTGGGCATCTCCGCCCCCAAATCTTCGGAGGCGGCCCTCTTCTTCCCGCGCGGGGAGGAGGCCTTAACCTCTCCTCCCCGACTATCCTCCTTGGGGGAGGTAACAATTCCCCAGGTTCATATGCGTAGCGTGTGGGGTTCAGATTCTTCATCCCTCCCCTTGGCTTTCCCCGAGGGCATCCTGCTGAGTACTCGGTCAAGCGTCTTGGCCATGGTGGGGGCGGGCGAGCCTTCGGGAAGTGGCACCAGACACCTAATTCTCTCCGCCTTGCTGAGCCATTCCTGGACGCGGATGATTTTCAGAATAAACAATCATGACAAATACAAAACGGGGTGTCCGGTATCAAGGCTACTTACTCGAGTGTCTAGGCGATTGCAGCTTAGGCCCGCGTCCTCGGTGGTGTCCAGGCACATTACTTTCCGTCCGAAGAATAATTTGCACATCTCTTCGAGCTTCAGGCCGAAGAAGTGCTTGACAGTCCGCGGACCCTCCGGATTGAACTCCCACATCCGGAGAGGCCGGCGTTGGCACGGCAACATCCGCCGGATCAACATCACTTGCATTATGCTAACAAGATTAATGTCCCTTGCAAGAAGCTCCCGGATGTGATTCTGCAGTACTGGTATATCACCAGCGGGCCCCCAATTCCGCCCTACATCTGTCCAAGACGCCAAATGTGAGGGCCCGAGCGAAACTCGAGGGCAGCCACCCACTTTGTGCCTCTGGGAGCCGTGACATAAAACCACCTCCGTTGCCATACATCGGATACTTCTGGGAAAGAACCCTCTGGCCACGGGCATCGGTGTTTCTTCTTATTACGGCACCTCCGCACTCCACATGTCGCCCCTCGATCATCTTTGGCATCGCATTGAAGGTCTTGAGCCATAGGCCGAAGTGCGGGGTGACGTGGAGAAAAGCCTCGCACACGATAATGAATGACGAGATATGGAGGATGGCATCTGGAGCTAGATCATGAAAATCCAAGCTGTAATAGAACATGAGCCCCCTCACGAAGGGATGGAGGGTGAATCCCAAACCGCAGAGGAAGTGTGGGACGAAAACAACACACTCATTGGGCTCCGGCGTAGGGATGACCTGCCCTGGAGCAGGAAGCATGTGCTGGATATCGGCGGTCAGGTATCCGACCTCCCTAAGCTTTGCAATGTCCTTCTCTTCAATTGAGGAGGCCACCCACCGGCCTTGAGGGCCAGATCCGGACATATTGGAAGATTCCGGAGGGGTGGAGCTTAGGTTTTGGGTGTTAGAACTCGAGGTGCGAGAAGGCGCGATGAAGGTGAAAAAGAGGCGTAGGTCTCGACCCCTTTATAAAGAAGGTGAATATCAAGAGTCCCCTGTGTGGCCGTTTGAGGCTTGTCTAAAAACACACGGGGTTATACTAACGGCCGTCGTGGGGTCACGCACGCTCATATTGATGGAAAATCCCGTAATAAGAGGGACACGATCTCTGCCTCGACGGGACGTGCCAGTAAAACCACCTCGTAACACGAGTCGAGGTGGAGTAGGAAACATTGGTTCGCGTTGGACCAGGCCACAATGCAAGGGCACGACGCCCGAAAATTGCCAGCAAATCAGATCTATACCATGTGAAGATCATCTTGTGGATCCAGACACGATTTGAGTGTTCGATAACCACTTTGGAGTATTCGGAGGAGGAACCCGCCTTGCAATGCCGAAGACAATACTATGCGCCGGACTCATCGTCATTAAAGCCTGGTTCAGGGGCGACTGAGGAAGTTCTGGATTAGGGGGTATCCGGACAGCCGGACTGTGTACAACGTCCGGACTATTGAAGCGTGAAGATACAAGACTCAAGACTTCGGCCCGTCTCCGGATGGGACTCTCCTTTGCGTGGAAGGCAAGCTTGGCAATCCGGATATTATATTTCCTTCCTTGTAACCGACTCCATGTAAACCCTAGCCCTCTCCGGTGTCTATATAAACCGGAGAGCTTGGTCCTTAGAAGGCCGATCACAATTACAATCATACCATCATAGGCTAGCTCTTAGGGTTTAGCCTCTACGATCTCGTGGTAGATCTACTCTTGTACTACCCATATCATCAATATTAATCAAGCAGGAAGTAGGGTTTTACCTCCATCAAGAGGGCTCGAACCTGGGTAAACATCTGTGTCTCTTGCTTCCTGTTACCATCAGCCTTGACGTACAGATCGGGACCCCCTACCCGAGATCCGCCGGTTTTGACACCGACACCTGGCGCATCGGATCCGGGGCGTTACACCCTCTCAGGATGGGCTCGGGGGATCTCCTCTGGAGGGCCTCAAACCTAGCCCATGTCACGAGAGTGGCGCTCAGGCACCATCTGGAGGCGCTCTTAAGAGCGCGCTTCCCAGGAGAAGGCAGCAGGCGTGAGGCACCAGGCATTCAGGAGTTCATCAGCGAAGCGATCGAGGAGATTCAGGAAGGAAGGGTTCTGCAAGGCGATCGTCGCCTGCCGCGAGGCGGTGCTCATTGCCCTAGCGAGGGTAAGGAGTTCCGCGTCTGCATCGACATCCCTGGGCTCAATAGGGTCACGTCTCGGCAACTCATGTGGCCATCTTGTGTCGGCCGATGCGAGGGACTGCCTCACAGCTACGTCCGCATGCCTTTTGGCCTGGCGGGCGTGGCTGAGGCGTTCCAGCGCTGCATGGGGGACGCTCAGGTGGCCAGCGAGGCCAGGCGCCAGGCGATCCTAGTGGAGATGGAGGAGCACCCTCAGGAGCCTTCCGGTCCGTCCAAGCCTCCTAAGGCCCGGCTCCGGAGCGGCTCATGAGGAACGGCTTCAGCAACATGCGTTTTTTGGCTACTTCAACAACTCTTCGGCAACGGTACCAGGTGACATCTCCCTAGTTCATTCAGTTTGGGGGAGCCCTTTGGGCTGCTTCATCCCCAGGCCGTGTGGGTCCGTCCCTACGGCGTGTATCGTTTTGCACTCACCAGGATTATCTAATCATTTCCGTGGATTTACCTATGATTGTCACCTCGTGACCTATGCCTCGCAGCCCTGATGCATCTGACTAACTCCATTCCGCACAACCCACACATCATCACGGCGCTTGTGCTCGGGTCCGTCCCTGCAACACTGATAAACTTGGGGACCGAGCTCTGGTTCGCGGCCCGCTTCGCATGACACCACCTCACAGGGTCCTCGGTGCCTCCGTCTCATGCCCAGGGCTCTTGGCCCCCCTTTGTCATCTAACTTGCAGGATCACCCTACAATGAGCCAAGGGTCAGCTCGGACAACCACCGTCCAGCCTCACGAGCCGCTTGCACGTTAAAGGGGGGGGGGCTGAGCATCGCGTATCGGGAGCTCCTACTGGCTCTACAGCCCTCACCCCCTGGCCTTGACCACGGCATCGCGACCTGGCATACCAGCGGCGGCTGAGATCAGTCGAGGGCCGGGTCCCGAGGATGTAGAGCACCTTGGCAAATGAGGCAGGAGGGTGGACAAGACGGGCTGCGCCTGATGGCACCGCAGGCGCGACGGCAAGCATTGCCCCTCCGATGGGCTCAGACCGCAAAAGATAAGTCTCGACTCGCTATGGCACCTGTTTCGCTCCACACGCTTCGCCTCGCAGTTCTACTTGGGCAGTTCAGCTCCCCTTTTCAACTCTCTGCGCAGCTACTTGCATGCCAAGGGGGACCTCGTGAGCATCGCGTCTCATGAGCTCTTACTGGACCTCGGGCCGCTCACCTCCTAGCCTTGACCACGGCATCGCGACCTGACATACTAGCGACGGCTGAAGCCTGCCTGGGGACTGGGTCCTGTCGGCGTAGAGCGTCACGCTGTCTAGGGAAGAGAAAAGGGAGGAACACAGTCGGACTGGAATACACGCGTTCATTACAAAGTCAAAAGGAACAAACGATACTGTTGAATACATCTCGGCCTTACAAGCCCCACGGGGGCTGATTTTCATCTCACGCTGGAGAAACAACCACAGGGCCCTATGATGTCACTGACGATGCCGGGCGACAGCCGCAGCAGCACTCCGACCCCCGGCGGGAGCTCAGCGGCACGTAGCTGTCGTCGCTCGACTCAGGAGAGTCGCTGGATTCCCAGGAGTCGTCGCTGCTGTTGGACGAAGCACTGAAGGGGGCAGTAGCATATCTAGCACCATGAAGGCATCCCTCGAGCTGTCTCCTCCGGGGCAGCACTCCAGCCGCTCACCTCGCTTGTTAAAGACCTTGAAGAACAAGGTGGCCGCACCGTCATACTTGAAGTTGATCGCCAGGGCTCCCTCCGCTCGGCAAGCTTGGGAGACCTCGCCCCATCCTCGCGTCATGAAGACGTCTTCGGATGACACCACCTCGACCTCAGCCCCAGTGGCTAGGCTGCTGCACCCCGCGTGCTGCAGCCACAGCTCCACCGGTCCCCTCGGAGGCAGTTCGCTGGCGAAGAACCGCGGGAATCGAATCCAAGTATCGGGAGGCATCGCCGCCCACACCACGAACTCGCGTGAGCTACCCTCAGTGTGGATCCGTCGTGCGGCCGAGAGGGCAATGGCGGACCTCCCATCTTTGCAAGGCACCGCTCGGCAGTGCACTCCTTCACCTTTCGCCCGAGCGTACAAGGGGAGGGGGAAGCCAGGCGGAGGCCTCGATTGCCAAGGCCTGACCACCTCTCGCCTCGCGCCAGCATCGTCATAAATGAGGAGTCGCTTCTTCGGCGGGAGAGGGTCCGGCCCCTCCCTAGGAGCCTTCCCCTTCTCTGCCGCAGAGAACCTCCTGATCGGCGCCATGGAAGCGAGGAGAAGAGGAGGAGGAGCAAGCAAGAGCAAGATGAAAGAGAAGTGAGCAGGGGCTCCACCCGCTCACACGTTTATAGCCGGGAGAAGGTAAATCGTCGGCCTCCCATGATTTCTAGTAATGATGAGCCTTTCTGCATGCAGCATGCAGTTGTCAAGTCGAGCAGTTGCCGAGGCTGCGTGGGGAAGCGGAGTCGCCACACGTCATCAAGGCCGCAGGCGGTTAGGGCCCGCGGTGCTCCGTCCTTGCCCTTTGGCTTCGCTTGGAAGCCAAGTCCGAGCATGCCTTGGGCCCAGGGGCTACTATTGGCGTCCTGGACTTGGGGGTATCCAGTCCTGCCTGCCTACGGCCCACCACATGCGGCTCCCACTACAAAAAAATACACTTCCGTGATGATACGTGTTTGTCATAGTAGGTCGTGTTTTTTGTCATGCATGTACATCCATGACGATTTTATGACAGAATCAAGATAGTCATACTTGTGCTGTCGTAGAAGTGTTCCATGACATTACCAAAATTATCATCACGGAGGTGTCCACTTCCATGACGATAAATCGTGCATCACAGAAGTGCTTTCGTCAAGGGTGACCGACACGTGGCATCCATCATAACGGAACGCCGTTAAGCTATCGGGTCGGGTTTTGGATCCGATAACCCGTTAACAGCCCCGACCAATGGGGATTTTCCACGTGTAAAATCATCATTGGCTGGAGGAAACACGTGTCGGCTCATCGTTGCGACTGATGTCATCCACTCATTGGACAGAAGGCGCCTATGGTACGTCGACACGTGGCACGGCCCAACAGAGGCCCATTCCTGTGAAAAGGCTGGCCCATTTGACTTAGTCAAAAGGTGGCGGGCCGGCCCATGGGAAGCCTGTTAACGGCATGTTAGCATATAGCCCATTTACAGCCCTCTAACCCAAGGCCCGTTACACCATATCCGAATTAGGCCCAGTAGCGTCATCTGGGCCATCCAATATGATTCCAACCCATTTTCACTTCTGGCCCATGTATGGCCCATGATATCTTTCGGCCCATATGAGGCCCTTTGTAACTCTTGGCCCATTAACGGTCCGTGGTGAAACTGGCCCCTAACGAACAGTGTATCACTTTACACCCATTAACGGCCTGTGCTAAAACTGGCCCGTAATGAACAGTGTATCACTTTATACCCATTAATGACCCATTATTCCGTTGGGCTGTTTCTAGGCCATGTTACCTTTCGGCCTTCTCAAAGAACATTTATTCTTGGGCTCATTTCCATCATTCATTTACTTACGGCCCATTACTGTCATTTCCTGGCTTGTGGTCCAAATTCAGCCCGTGGTTACGGTCGGCCCGTTTGTGGTCCGTTAATACGTTGGGCCGTTTTCATAGCGTCATCAAATACGGCCTATTAACGATGGCCCGTTATGGTCGGCCCATGAACGGACGATTCCAACTCCAGACCGTTTACGGCCATAATGTGGTCTGTTTGGCCCATGTTTGGCCAATCGATCATACGACCCGTATAAGGCCCATTGATGATACGGCCCGTAGAAGGCCCATTGTTTCTATGGCCCGTAGAAGGCCCATTGTTTCTACGGCCCGTAGAAGGCCCATTGTTTCTATGGCCCGTAGAAGGCCCACTGTTTCTATGGCCCGTAGGAGGCCCAGTGTTACTACAGTAAATATTAGCCCATGGTTATTATGGCCTAGTTTTAAAAAATAGGTTATTGCATCCACTAGCAAACCACGGAAAAAGAACTGCAATGACTACAAGCAAACAAATAAACAAGACAACAAGGAAATAAATAAGCAAGCAACTAACACTAGGCTATCACAGCTATTACACATATTACATCCACTGGGCATCAAAGTTCGCCACCAGTGCAAATATAGGGAACAATGCAGCATATCATATAAACTAGTTGTCAAAATTGGCGACCAGCGCAAATAAACGCCGCAGCAAAACAAATCCAGAACTGAAACCACTTCAGAAGATCTCAAGAAACAATATCCTGGGTACCCATAATGCTGGCAAGATGCTTAGCAAGCTTATTAACTTTCTCTTGTTTGGCGCTTAAATCCTCCAGTGCTTGTTGTTGCACCAGGAAATATGCATCTGAATTCTGCAGGGACTTCCTCAGTCCTTCAGCTTCCTGTCACAACACATCTGATCGATGTCTTTCAACTTGAAGTTGAGACTCAAGAAGACGAAACGATTCAGGCAGCAAGTTCGAAGAGCTTGTGCCAGCAGTAGTGGCCAGTAACTCGAACACTACATCAAGACAGGACTTTTGGGTTCTCTCACTGTCGTCAAGATAGTTTTTATCAGCTTTCTTGGAGACCAACAGGGATGTCTCACTATCTTGAACCTTATCTGCATTACTTCCTTTACCATTGCATAACGTGGTACTGTTCTCCAATATTTTGTCCGCATTCTAAAAGAGAAACAAGCAGACACATCACAGGTTTACCATGTTGTATATGAAACTCATTTTGGTAAATGAGTTCAGTAGTAAAGTGGACAGGATAACAGCATGAAACAAACATATATCTATGTACCATGGTCAATTTATGGTCTATATCATTCTAGTTTTTGTTGCCAAATCAAGATAGAGACACAGTTCAAATAATATTGGTTCAAGACAAAGCAGAATAGACAGAATATAAGTGTGGGAAACTATAGGGCAATAACAACACTTTTAATGTGCATGACATGAGAACATAATTGTTTATTCAATTGAAACTGAAATCAACATAGAGCAGGTTACAACAGCAAACCAGTTAAAGAAACAAGTTTGAAACATACCTGTTGCGCCATTGGAGTTTCAATTCCATCCTTAAATTTTGAAAATAGTTGGTATGAGTAAATACAGTAATGCAAGAGCAAAGGAGTATGAACCATAGCTACAGAACCTGACCTGAGAACAAATCTTCTTCTCCTTTAAGCGTTGAGTTGGGATTCAGAGTGGTGGTCCTCGTGCTTTGGGCACTACAGTTCCCTTACTAAATGCTCGTGTTTGGGTGCTCTGTGGTGGAGACGGTGCTGTGTCAACTAGAACTGAGTTACTATCTGCCGGGGTTGGGGTTAGAAGGGGTGTAGCTGGTTCTCTATCCACTGGGTAGGGGTGCAATCTGCGAGAGTCTGGGTTATGTGTGGTGGATCTGGTCCTTGGGCAAGTACAACCGTGGTTCTATCTGCATCAACTGGTAGCACTATGTTTTTTGAAGACCGTGTTGTTACTCCCTTAGATACTTCCATCACCCTCTCCAATTCAAATGGCTGATAAACAAGAAAAGTAATTGAAAGTATAGACATTGTATGATAGACAGGTGCAATAGATAGTGGGGAATAAAAGAGGGAATGAAATAATTCATATTTATGTTGTCTAACCAAACAGGATAGCATGACACAATTTCACATATATGACGGCTAAATAAACAGGATAGCATGACACAATTTCACATTATGATGGCTAACTAAAAAAGATGGAAAGACATATTTCAAAATATGATGACTATGTAAACAGGATGACATGATATAACTATATAATGTGTTTATTAAATAGGCTGGCATGCCATAATTCCCATACATTCACGGGTAGAATTCCATAACTCAAAATATGATGACTGTAAACACTAAACAGGATGAGATGATATAACTATATGGTGTCTTTATTAAATGGGTTGCCATGCCATAATTTAGATAGATGATGTGTATGTACTATGTAAACATGATGGCATGATATAATTCAAATATATGATTTATATAGTAAGCAAGTAAGCAGATGGCAATCCATATATGATGTAAAAACTAAGCAATGCAAGACAACATGCATGACATGGGTAATATAACCCAGCCAAGTTTGAGCATAGACCTCATGGGGAAATAGGACTAGTCATCAGTCTCTGAATCCTCCTCTAAGGAGCTCTCTGTAACCAGCAAGATGTCTGCTTTAGCATGTAGCATTATCTGCTCTGAATACCTTGTTTTCACTCCAGATACTTCCATCACCACTTCAAATGGCTGATGCACAGGAAGAGTAGTTGAATATACAAACGTTGTCGACAAATGGAACACATAATACAAAAAAATGATAGCATGATATTATTCACATACATGATGATTGGATAAACAGCATGGCATTGCATAATCCACATATATAATGCCTTTGCAACAAGATAGCATTGTATAATTCACATATATAATGTCTTGCAACAAGATGGCAATGCATAATTCACATATATGGTAATTAGACACTGAACAGGTGGCATTCCCACAAAGCATGTCTAAGCTAATCAAATGACATAGCAATGCGAGACACCATACGCACGATATGAGCAACATAACCCTGGCAAGTTAGAGCATACACCTCGGGGGGGGGATAGGATTGGTCATCTGTCTCTGAATCCTCCTCTGAGGAGCTATCCATAACCAGCAAGATATGCGCTTCGTCATATAGCATAGTCTGCTCTGAAGACCTTGTTTTCACTCCAGAATTTGCCATCACCGTGTCAAATGGCTGATGCACACAAAGAGTAGTTGAATGTACTAACATTGTTGACAAATGTAATATGTAACAAAAAAAGGATGGCCTGATATAATTTACATATAAGATGACTGGCTAAGCAGGATGGCATTGCAAAATTCACATATATGATGCCTAGCTAAACAAGATGGCGTTGCATAATTCACATAAACGATGAATAAACTAAACAGATGGCATTCGCACAAAGGATGTCTAAACTAAGCAGATGAAATATTTGATGTATAAAGTAAGCAATGCAAGGCACCATATGCATGATATAAACCAACATCAGCATGCCAAGTTAGAGCGAAGACCTCTGGGGGTAAATAGGAGTTGTCTTCTCCTTCTGAATCCCCCTCAGAACATATATCTTCCTCTTGATTACAATCCGAAATGCATGGAGGGGGGACTGGCTTTGCGCCTACCATGGAGCAACGTCTGCATGAAATTTTATTGCCACGCAAGGCTCATCTCTTTTGCTCTACATGTTCAGTTCCATTGTTTACAATAGCTGTCATGCATAGGAATAAAACATAGTGAGATTATGTAAGGAGTGCATGCAGAAATCCAGAGTGATGGTAGCAATCTATGGATAGACCCAAAACCAATAATAGCAGGCAGATAATGGCTACTGTTAAAAAATACAGATAATGGCTTCTTTATTGTTTGTTTCCCACCTAACATGAAACTCATAGTAGACACCGGAGATTAACCAGATAGTAGATAGATACTATTGATTGCGGCCCCGATATGTACCCCACAACCATTTAAAAACTCAAGTTTGACATTAGTTTGGAGCTGACTCAGAGTCTAATCGATGAACATGACGATAAAGTAGTATGTAATATTAAGTGATGCATAACGTAAGCAGACACGAAAGAGTGCGACCTCTCTTGCGGACCCGTGTAGTCCTCGAGGTCATCTGCTCGGTTGATGATGGTAATGCAGTTTTCATGGCTGCCAGCGGTGGGGAAGAAGCTCTGAGGCGGCGAAAGACAGTTTGGAGGCCGGATCCCTATTGTGCTGGACCCTTTTGTCGTTGGAGCAGCTGAGCTGGGGTGGACGATGGTGCAGCAGGAGCAGCACAAACCACACAAGGTTTTCTTTGACAACTCTCTGTAAGAGAAGTAATTCTGTAAGGGCTCGTTTGAACTGGAGGATTCCAACAATGCAGGGATAGGAAATAGATAGGAATAGGATAGGAATGCACGTGCAAAACAGAGAATTTAAAAACACATGATTTCTGCCAATCTGGGTGTTTGTTTCACAACAATTGGAAGATCACAGGATGCAAAGAAGCATGGTGAGATTAAGTCAAACCACAAGAAAATGTACGGTTATAATGCTATTATGCTACTATCTCTTAGTCTTGTGCTTCATGAATAGGAATTTGAAAAGGAGGACAAGTGAAAATTAAAATTCCTACGTTTTTTCTTTCAAGGAGACACTAAAGGAACAAATCATACAGTTTTCCTTTGCTCCATTCCTTTGAACCAAATTCATGAATAGTAGTACCATAGGAAACTTCCCAATTCCTATGTTTTTCATTCACTTTTCCTTTCCAAGCACTGGCGATTCTAGTAGGCAGGCTTGAGCAAGGAAAAGCCTACACTAAAAAAATGTTTTTGTGCTACTTCTATTACTTTGGACCCAGGCCACTGCCCTACTAGCTCAACTCCCAGGGCCATCGACAAATGCACAGCTCAAACGCGCAGAGATAAATAATGATGGCGTTCAAGAGAGTCCACCACGGAAAGCTAAGTTGCCTGGTACCTCACTGCTTGTCATGTAGTAGGATAAAATAATCGTATTTCCCGTTACTACGTGTGCTCAGTGGACAATATATATAACATGTAGAGTAAAAAAGAGATGCAGCAAGTGTACAACCTCTTTCGCGAAGCCATGTCGATCTCAGCGTGATTGTGTTGGCCGGTGAGGATGCTCTGGCTAACTTGGCTGTCGGAGGAGGGGAAGAAGATCTTAGGCGTCTGGAGATGGAGCCCGAGGTACTGCTCCACTGTGATGGAGGGTTTCGTCGTTGGAGCAGCTCCGGTGAGTTGTACGACGCCGAGGCTGAAGCAGGACAAGAGAGACAATGTTAACCTGAGTGGAATTCTAATAGCATCTCCAATACATGATGTAAAATACATAAACACAAAGTGCTAGATGTAAAATACATCATCCGCTCATCTCTGAACTTAACTGTCAAAACTGAATTTAACTATCGAAACTGAACTTAACTGTCGAAACTGAACTTAACTGTCGAAACTAAATTTTGCTGTCGAAACTGAATTTTGCTCTCGAAACTAAACGCACTAGCAAGGTGAGGCTACACGTCGATCGACTGACTTTTTCATCTCTGGTCAGTCGATTTTGCAGCCGTTGGATACGAAATCAAGGGCCTGCAGTTCATCTTCAACCTCCACCCCCGTGAGCCGCCAGCCACCACCGGCCAAACAGCAGTCCCCCGCCGTCCGCGGCAGGTGGTGCGCCGTCCCGCCCGCCCCGAAAACACTCCCCACCGCCGGTCCGCCGGTCCGCCGCCGCCCCGGCCATCCCTCTAGGCCCCCCGTGCCGAGCTTTTTCTCCGGCGATCCCCACGCCACCGCCCCGCCACCGCCGGCGACCACCGCCCCCACCCTGAACCCTAAGATAGATAGTGGGGTACCTCTCCAGTGAGCCCCCTCCCCGCTGCGGCTGGTTCTTCCTTCACCCCGGCGAGCCCCCCCCCCCCACCCCCTGAAAATTGACTGACCCAAAAGTCGATTCAGTCGACTTAAGTGTAGCTAAATCAGAGCAACATCGCAAGCAAGAGCAAGAGAGAGAACAGCAGCGCGAGCAAGAGCAGACCAGGCAGGGGACCGCGAGCAAGAGCAGAGCAGCAGCGCGAGCAAGAGCTAAAGCAGCGGCAGCTCCTACTGATGTGGACGTCACCGCCGAGGGAGCGACGCCGTGGAGGAAGTGGCCAGCGATGCCACCGTGGATGGAGCTGCATCGTGTCGGCTCGGGACCGAGCACCGGCAGCACCGTGAGATCGAATCAAGAAGACAATGCGGTGATTAGTGTACAACCTCTTTGGTGGCGCCGATTAGGCCACAGCTTCATCCAAGGAAACGGTGATGATGATGCTCTTCCGGTGGTGCAGGTGAAGACGGCGGTGTGGGAATGGAGGTGGCGCGAAAGACGAGGGGAACATCGGGGCAGCTCCTTGGAGGTGGAGGACGGGGTGGCTGAACCGGCAAGACGACGAGATCGACGACGGATCCTCATCCGGTATAGTAGACGAGGGACGTCGAGGTGTTGCTGTGGACGACGTTGTCGGGGAAGAGGCTTGCTACGTCTTGAGCTTGCGTTGGTTTTCCACGAAGAGGACAGGGTGATGCAGCAAGTGTAGCGTAAGTATTTCCCTCAGTTTTGAGAACCAAGGTATCAATCCAGTAGGAGGCTCCTCGAAAGTCCCACACACCTACACAAACAAACTGAGAACTCGCAACCAACGCAATAAAGGGGTTGTCAATCCCTTCACGGCCACTTGCGAAAGTGAGATCTAATAAAGATAGTAAGATAATATAAATATATTTTTGGTATTTTATAATATAGATGCAAAAAGTAAAGATGCAAATAAAAGTAGATTGAAAGCAAATATGATAAGAGATAGACCCGGGGGCCATAGGTTTCACTAGAGGCTTCTCTCAAGATAGCATAAGTATTACGGTGGGTGAACAAATTACTGTTGAGCAATTGATAGAAAAGCGAATAATTATGAGATTATCTAGGCATGATCATGTATATAGGCATCACGTCCATAACAAGTAGACCGACTCCTGCTTGCATCTACTACTATTACTCCACACATCGACCGACTCCTGCCTGCATCTAGAGTATTAAGTTCATAAGAACAGAGTAACGCATTAAGCAAGATGACATGATGTAGAGGGATAAACTCATGCAATATGATATAAACCCCATCTTGTTATCCTCGATGGCAACAATACAATACGTTTCTTGCAACCCTTTCTGTCACTGGGTAAGGACACCGCAAGATTGAACCCAAAGCTAAGCACTTCTCCCATGGCAAGAAAGACCAATCTAGTAGGCCAAACCAAACTGGTAATTCGAAGAGACTTGCAAAGATAACTCAATCATACATAAAAGAATTCCGAGAAGATTCAAATATTATTCATAGATAAACTTGATCATAAACCCACAATTCATTGGATCTCGACAAACACACCGCAAAAAACAGTTTACATCGAATAGATCTCCACAAGAGAGGGGGAGAACATTTTATTGAGATCCAAAAAGAGAGAAGAAGCCATCTAGCTAATAAATATGGACCCGTAGGTCTGTGGTAAACTACTCACAACTCATCGGAGGGGCAAGGATGTTGATGTAGAGGCCCTCCATGGTTTATTCCCCCTCCGGCAGAGTGCCGGTGAAGGCTCCAAGATGAGATCTCGCGGATACAGAAGGTTACGGCGGTGAAAATTGTGTTTCGTGGTGCTCCTGGATGTTTTCGGGGTACATAGGTATATATAGGAGGAAGAAGTACGTCGGTGGCCGCTCGAGGGCCCACGAGACAGGGGGCGCGCCCTACAGGGGGGGCGGCCTCCTATTTCGTGGCTTCCTTGGAAGCTTCTTGACTTGCACTCCAAGCTCTCCGGATCACGTTCGTTCCAAAAATCACGCTCCCGAAGGTTTCATTCTGTTTGGACTATGTTTGATATTCCTTTTCTTCAAAATACTGAAATAGGCAAAAAAACAGCAATATGGGCTGGGCCTCCGGTTAGTAGGTTAGTCCCAAAAATGATATAAATGTGTAAAATAAAGCCCATAAACATCCAAAAGGGGTAATATAATAGCATGGAACAATCAAAAATTATAGATACGTTGGAGACGTATCAAGCATCCCCAAGCTTAATTCCTGCTCGTCCTCGAGTAGGTAAATGATAAAAAGAGAATTTTTGATGTGGAATGCTAGCTAGCATAATTCATACTATAATTTTCTTTATTGTGGCATGAATGTTCAGATCCAAATGATTCAAAATAAAAGTTCATATTGATAAAAGAAATAGTAACACTTCAAGCATACTAATCAAAGTAATCATGTCTTCTCAAAATAGCATGGCAAAAGAAAGTTCATCCCTACAAAATCATATAGTTAGGCTATGCTTCATTTTCGTCACACAAAGATGTTCCCAACTTCTATACCCCCGATGACAAGCCAAGCAATTGTTTCATACTTAAATAATCTCAAACTTTTTCAACCTTCACGCAATACATGAGCGTGAGCCATGGATATAGCACTATGGGTGGAATAGAATATGATGATGGGGATTGTGTGGAGAAGACAAAAAGGAGAAAGTCTCACATTGACGAGGATAATCAACGGGCTATGGACATGCCCATCAATTGATGTCAACATGAGGAGTAGGGATTGCCATGCAACGGATGCACTAGAGCTATAAATGAATGCTCAACAAAAGAAAACTAGTGGGTGTGCATCCAACTTGCTTGCTCACGAAGACCTAGGGCATTTGAGGAAGCCCATCGTAGGAATATACAAGCCAAGTTCTATAATGAAAAATTCCCACTAGTATGAAAAAGACAACTTATGAGACTCACTATATGAAAAACATGGTGCTACTTTGAAGCACAATATATGAGACTCACTACATGAAGAACAAGGTGCTACTTTGAAGCACAAGTGTGGAAAAAGAGATAGTAACATTGCCCCTTTTCTTTATTTTCTTTTTTTCTTTTTTTTCTTTTGGGCCTTTCTTTTTTTGGCCTTTCTTTTTTTTCTTTTTTTTCTTTGGGCAATGTTCTAATAATGATGATCATCACACTTCTATTGATTACAACATAAGAATTACAACTCGAAACTAGAACAAGATATGACTCTATATGAATGCCTCCGGCGGTGTACCGGGATGGTGCAATGAATCAAGAGTGACATGTATGAAAAATAATGCATGGTGGCTTTGCCACAAATACGATGTCAACTACATGATCATGCAATGGCAATATGACAAAAGTAAAGTATGTCATGATGATGACGAACGAAACGGTGGAAAGTTGCATGGCAATATATCTCGGAATGGCTATGGAAATGCCATAATAGGTAGGTATGGTGGCTGTTTTGAGGAAGATATAAGGAGGTTTATGTGTGATAGAGCGTATCGTATCACGGGGTTTGGATGCACCGGCGAAGTTTGCACCAACTCTCAAGGTGAGAAAGGGCAATGCACGGTACCGAAGAGGCTAGCAAAGGCGGAAAGGTAAAAGTGCGTATAATCCATGGACTCAACATTAGTCAAAAGAACTCATATACTTATTGCAAAAATTTAGAAGTCATCAAAAACCAAGTACTACGCGCATGCTCCTAGGGGGATAGATTGGTAGGAAAAGACCATCGCTCGTCCCCGACCGCCACTCATAAGGATGCACAAGCCAAGTACACTTCATGTTTCAAATTTGTTACACAACTTTAACCATACGTGCATGCTACGGGACTTGCTAACTTCAACACAAGCATTCTTTAAATTCATAATCACCCAACTAGCATGACTTTAATATCACTACCTCCATATCTCCAAACAATTATCAAGTAACAAATTGATCATAGCATCCAATTCACTTCCTATGATAATTTTTATTATACCCAACTTGAATGCCTACCATTCTAGGACCAACTTTATGATAATAGCAAATACCATGCTGTTCTAAAAGACTCTCAAAATAATATAAGTGAAGCATGAGAGACTAGCAGTTTCTTCAAAATTAAGACACCACCGTGCTCTAAAAGATATAAGTGAAGCACTAGAGCAAAAACTATCAAGCTCAAAAGATATAAGTGAAGCACATAGAGTATTCTAGCAAATTCTAATCAAATAGGCTTCTCCCAAAAGGTGTGTACAGCAAGGATGATTGTGGTAAACTAAAAAGCAAAGACTAATATAATACACGATGCTCCAAGCAAAACACATATCATGTGGCGAATAAAAATATAGCTCGAAGTAAAGTTACCAATGAACGAAGACGAAAGAGGGGATGCCTTCCCGGGGCATCCCCAAGCTTAGGCATTTGGCTATCCTTGAATATCTTGGGGTGCCATGGGCATCCCCAAGCTTAGGCTCTTGCCACTCCTTATTCCATAGTCCATAAAAGCTTTACCCAAAACTTGAAAACTTCACAACACAAAACTCAACAGGAAATCTTATAAGCTCCGTTAGTGAAAGAAAACAAAACCACCACATAAGGTACTGCAATGAACTCATTCTTTATTTAATTTGGTGTTAAACCTACTGTATTCCAACTTCCTTATGGTTTATAAACTAATTTATTAGCCATAGATGCATTGAAACAAGCAAACAACACACGAAAACAGAATCTGTCAAAAACAGAACAGTCTGTAGCAATCTGTAACTAACGCAATCTTCTGGAACTCTAAAAATCCTACCAAAATAGTAAGTCCTGGACAATTTGTTTATTGAACAGCATCAAAAAGAATCAACGCAAAAGCACGTTTCTGTGATTTAACAAAATTATATTCGTGCGCGCAAAGTTTCTGTTTTTCAGCAGAATCAAATCAACTATCATCGTAGGTTATCCTATAGGTTCTACTTGGCACAAATACTAATTAAAAGATAAAACCACATCTAAACAGAAGGTAGATGCAAGATTTATTACTAAACAGGAGCAAAAACAAAAAAAATAAAGAAAAATTGGTTTGCCTCCCAACTAGCGCTATCATTTAACGCCCCTAGCTAGGCATAAAAGCAAAGGTAGATCTAACGAGTGTCGTCTTTGGAACTAAATTCATAAGTAGCATGCATGATAGATTCATAAGATAATTTGACTTTATTTCTTGGAAAGTGCTTCATGCCTTTCTTTAAGGGAAATTGGAATCTAATATTCCCTTCCTTCATATCAATAATCGCACCAATCGTTCTAAGGAAAGGTCTACCAAGAATAATAGGGCAAGAAAGATTGCAATCTATATTAAGAACGATAAAATCTACGGGCACCAAATTTCTATTTGCAACAATAAGAACATCATTGATTCTTCCCATAGGCTTTTTAACGGTGGAATCCGCAAGGTGCAAATTTAAAGAGCAATCATCAAGATCATGGAAACCTAGAATATCACATAAAGTTTTCGGAATCGTGGAAACACTAGCACCCAAATCACACAAAGCAAAACACTCATAATCTTTAATTCTAATCTTTATAGTAGGTTCCCACTCATCATTAAGTTTTCTAGGTATAGAAACTTCCAAATTAAGTTTTTCATCATAAGATTGCATCAAGGCATCAACAATATGTTTGGTAAAAGCTTTATTTTGGCTATAAGCATGAGGAGAATTAACAATGGATTGCAACAAGGAAATACAACCTTTTAAAGAGCAATTATCCTAATCAAATTCCTTGAAATCCGAGATAGTAGGTTCAATATTATTAGAAGTTGAGGATTCTCCAATCTCACTTTTACCAAATTTAGCATTAAGATCTAAAGACTCCAAATTCTTGGGACGCCTTCTAGGCAAAGTTGATTCATCATCAGTCCCATAATCATCAAAATTCATATTGCAAAACATAGATCTAATAGGAGATGCATCAATAACTTTAAGATCCTCATCATTATTTTCATGTAATTTTTCTGGTTTAGCGGCCATCTTATTGAGTAAGGTGGCTTGCTTGTCAGAAATCTTGGCTATAGCATTTTCAAGCCAGGTGATTTGAGCGTTAACATCATAAAATTCTTTATTCATATCATCAAGCTCTTTGTTCATAAACCCCAAAAACTTTTTTGTTCCTTAAGTTCTTTTCTAAAGAAATTATTGTGCTCAAATTGCAAATTCATAAAGCTTCTAACATTTGATTCAATCTCATCCATCCTTCTGAGAAGGTGGTCAGGACCCTTAGGCAAAGCCATAAGGACAAACAGGCACACAAGCAAGCAGAAAAAGGCAAGCGAAAAAAGAGAGGAGGAGATTGGGAAAGAGAGGGCGAATAAAACGGCAAGGGTGAAGTGGGTGAGAGGAAAACGAGAGGCAAATGGCAAATAATGTAAATGGAGGGAGATGGGTTTGTGATGGGTACTTGGTATGTCTTGACTTGAGCGAAGACCTCCCCGGCAACGGCGCCAGAAATCCTTCTTGCTACGTCTTGAGCTTGCGTTGGTTTTCCTCGAAGAGGAGAGGGTGATGCAGCAAGTGTAGCGTAAGTATTTCCCTTAGTTTTGAGAACCAAGATGTCAATCCAGTAGGAAGCTCCTCAAAAGTCCCACGCACCTACACAAACAAACTGAGAACTCGCAACCAACGCAATAAAGGGGTTGTCAATCCCTTCACGGCCACTTGCGAAAGTGAGATCTAATAAAGATAGTATGATAAGATAAATATATTTTTGGTATTTTATAATATAGATGCAAAAAGTAAAGATGCAAATAAAAGTAGATTGAAAGCAAATATGATAAGAGATAGACCCGGGGGCCATAGGTTTCACTAGAGGCTTCTCTCAAGATAGCATAAGTATTACGGTGGGTGAACAAATTACTGTCGAGCAATTGATAGAAAAGCGCATAGTTATGAGATTATCTAGGCATGATCATGTATATAGGCATCACGTCCATAACAAGTAGACCGACTCCTGCCTGCATCTACTACTATTACTCCACACATCGACCGACTCCTGCCTGCATCTAGAGTATTAAGTTCATAAGAACAGAGTAACGCATTAAGCAAGATGACATGATGTAGAGGGATAAACTCATGCAATATGATATAAACCCCATCTTGTTATCCTCGATGGCAACAATACAATACGTGCCTTGCAACCCTTTCTGTCACTGGGTAAGGACACCGCAAGATTGAACCCAAAGCTAAGCACTTCTCCCATGGCAAGAAAGACCAATCTAGTAGGCCAAACCAAACTGATAATTTGAAGAGACTTGCAAAGATAACTCAATCATACATAAAAGAATTCGGAGAAGATTCAAATATTATTCATAGATAAACTTGATCATAAACCCACAATTCATCGGATCTCGACAAACACACCGTAAAAAGAGTTTACATCGAATAGATCTCCACAAGAGAGGGGGAGAACATTTTATTGAGATCCAAAAAGAGAGAAGAAGCCATCTAGCTAATAACTATGGACCCGTAGGTCTGTGGTAAACTACTCACAACTCATCGGAGGGGCAAGGATGTTGATGTAGAGGCCCTCCGTGGTTGATTCCCCCTTCGGCGGAGTGCCGGGGAAGGCTCCAAGATGAGATCTCGCGGATACAGAAGGTTACAACAGTGGAGATTGTGTTTCGAGGTGCTCCTGGATGTTTTCGGGGTACATAGGTATATATAGGAGGAAGAAGTACATCGGTGGCCGCCCAAGGGGCCCACGAGACAGGGGGCGCGCCCTATAGGGGGGGCGCGGCCTCCTATCTCTTGGCTTCCTCGAAAGCTTCTTGACTTGCACTCCAAGCTCTCCGAATCACGTTCGTTCCAAAAATCACGCTCCCGAAGGTTTCATTCCGTTTGGACTCCATTTGATATTCCTTTTCTTTGAAATACTGAAATAGGCAAAAAAACAGCAATATGGGCTGGGCCTCCGGTTAGTAGGTTAGTCACAAAAATGATATAAATGTGTAAAATAAAGCCCATAAACATCCAAAAAGGGTAATATAATAGCATGGAACAATCAAAAAATATAGATACGTTGGAGACGTATCAAGGCTCCGGCTGGGTGGCGGACGGAGCAGGGTGTGGGGCTTCGTCGCAGGTTTTCGCAGCCTCGGTGTATGAATGGGTGGGCGGATGGGATGGCAGTGCAGAACCATAGCTTAGGGACGCGCTTGACCAAAATGTGGGGTAAGTTACGAAAGTACCCCCACCGATTTGAGGCGGTTCTTTCGGTTCAGGGCTACCACGGGCATTTCGCGTGTCGGGATTTCATAGGAGGTGGGAGTTTTCGCGTGCGTTGTAATTTCGGAATAGCAAGGCGCAGGTTGCGATGGAGGGAGTTGTCGGAGCACGACGAGACAAAGATATATCTTAAATATTTCGGGCTAACAAGGCGCGGGTTGAAATTTCCGGACAAGCCTAACGTGTATTGTACCAAATCAATGCCCACTACAAACGTCATTCAAAACTTTGAATTCATGTTATGTTCAATTAAAATATTTTGCTACGTGTATAATGCATGCAACCTACTACTCAAACGAACGTTTTAGTGCATTCCAAACGTATATACTACCGCTTCAATATGAACTAAATTTGAATTCGTTTCTCTATTTGAATAAGATCTACAGTAATGATTGTTGTGAAGTCAAAGCATTTGAATTCGTTTCTCTGTTTTAATAAGATCTACAATCATCATTATTGTCAAGTTAAACCATCATTTGTGTATTATCTTCACAGCACACCACATGATTAGTCTCGAGTTACATATGAACTATGTGTACTATATGAACTCGAACTCGATTTTTTGAATCCACTTTATGTTGATTTCAAATCACATTACATTTCTAGCTCTATTTTCTTCATAATCTAAACCATGTCTCATATGTATAATGTGTTTATCACATTATGTATGGTGCCCCGCCCCCTATTCCTACAAGTATTTAGATGTGAGTTGCAAACACCACACATTACCACAAATTCAAATAAAATGTGAGAATGTTCGATATATAGTATTGTTTAGATTGTTCGATATTTAGTTGTAAGCTGCAAACGCCACACATTATCACAAATTCAAATAAAATGTGAGATTGTTTAATGTATAGTATGGTTTAGATTGTTCGACATTTAGCTGTGAGTTGCAAACGCCATGCACTATCACATTATGGTATAACATGTGCACAGCACGTGTATCACCGCTATATTCATGCATGCATATGTTTAAAACACTATGATCTCCTATTCAAATATATGAATCCGCTTTCATATCAAATTATGATCTTTGTTAGTCTCTTACACCCACACAATCCTCTGACCTTTGTAGCTACCACTAACTTTCTCTCGTGCATGCACACGCCCTCCTCACCCTCCCCCTCCCTCGGTGTTCTATCCACTGGGCACATTCATTTTTTTCTTTAGGTCGTTCTCCCAGAGTCTCCACAACTCCTTTCCGACACACACCGATTGATAAACCTCTCCAGCGATGCCTGCCTACAACATACACACGCACCTTCAATCTCCTCCTTTATGTGTCCTTGCCTCATGTCTCTCATACGGTCACACACACATGTAAACTCTCACCCCTCTTTTCATCGATCTCACAACCGCACACTCCTCCCCCTATCTAGCTAGTAGTTGGGCCTCTCGCACCACCTCCTAGCTCCATTCTCTTTGTCTATCCGTCTCGCTGGGCCTTATTTGCCTCTAACAAATGGACGTACACCGACTGATATCTCGCTATACATATAGCTAGCTAGGTCCTTATAACTCGTTTTTACCCATGCGTCGATCGATCTACCTCATAAGTTATGTCTCTCCCTTCCTCTGACAAACAACAATTGGTCTACTCATCTAGTTAGGTTTGCTTACCAAACACATGGTTCCCCTTCATCATCCATGGATGCGTCCCAACAGATCTATCACACACAGGCACACACAGAAACACATCCCCACTCTTATTGATAACATTGCAGTTCCACCCTCAGTTTGTCTAGTAGGCCTCTCCCACCATCTTCGAGAAGCAACTCCATCACCCATCCAGCACTCTACCCCTCTCCCTCCCTCTCTCTCTCTCTCTCCCATCATATTTCTCATCCTTCAGTTATGTATGGATGTCGACCAATCTCCCTCAAGACATAGCTGGGTCTCTCCTTCTCAACACATATACGAGTCATTCTACCTCTATAGTTAGGCCTCTGCCTACCCCTCCCCCCCTCCCCCCCCCCACACACACACCGATACATCGAGCGCTCTAGTCATGTCTCCCTGCCACACACAAACTTGACATGTGCCCTCTGACGTTCCGGTAGGTCAGTCACCCTATATCTTTGACTTGCACACACACAAAATTTTGATGGCTCTCTTCATCGATCTCGCACCCACCCACTTGATCCTCTCTTCGACTCTATCGATATCTATGACCCCTCCCTCTCTTCTCGTGGATTGCCCAACCCTCTATATATGATATGGATAGGCCTCCATTTCACACACATTGCATGCAAAATTTTGTTTGAGATGTCATCGACACATATTCCCACAAATACATTCACGAAATCAACCCCCCACCCCACCCCACCCCACCCCAAAACAAAAAACACTCATGAACGCGGTCTGTATCTCTCACACACACCCACGTAGGTGGGGGACGTGCACGAAGAGAAGAGGTGCATGCACGGCGCACGTACTCCCGTCTCTTTCCCAGTCACACCCGCGCGGGTACACGGTGGAGCTCATTTCTATACGAAAAAGGCAGCCCATGTGGTAATTTGGCACGTGTATTGGTTGTACACTTGGTGGAGGGAGGATCGTCTACCATGGGTGAACAAACAAATTGCGACTTGACGCGTTATGTTAAAAAAAGAGGCAAACCATGTGGGGCCTACCTTAGAGGCAAGGCTCTATGCACTGGAGTACTTTTGATGTGTCCTGTCAACTCGCAGAACGAGGAGAAGCTTGCTTAGTACGTCGTCTCCCCCGCCCACGGGCGTGGTGGCTCGCAGGATGAGGTGAAGCTTGCTTAGTACTGTCCGCCTTACGCCCGCTCCCTCGCCCATACGCGCGGTGGCTCGCAGGACGAGGAGAAAAATTTACTACTCCCTCCATTTACTCCTCGTCCCTACTACCTTTGTTATAGATATTATATCATATTGTTTGGAATATATATGTCCTTCAGTAGATTTCAATATGAACTACTAGTACATACTCTAAACACTGATGTATATAGACGTATTTAGAGTGTAGATTCACTCGTTTTGCTCCGTATGTAGCACTCTCCCTCGCCCCTCGACCCTCGCCCACGTGGTGGACGTGCAGCAATTCATTCAGTCTCATATAGCCAGAACGATATACACTGCACTACCATTATTGCTTGACTTCCCGAAGAGGCGAAGAGCCAATCGCAAGGTTAATATTTTGGAGATGCCAAGCGCAAGGTTATAGGAGAACGAGTAGTAGGTGCCGCGTCATTTATAAATAAAGTTTTTTTTCTTCAGTGGCACGTACGCAATATGATAGGTTCATATGGATAGAAAAGGAAACCGCTCCACTATATACATAGTCAGGATGGGCCAGCCTACACGGTTGCTTGCTGGGGTTGCTCTCTTCACACTCTCTCGCACAAAACGACTATGGCTACATCTCTAACATCCCGGCGGATCACGTCTCCCAAGGGAAGGGGTGGATGCTTAGTGTAGATGCGGTCGCCGTCGCCGACGGCGAAAACCCACTATCGGCACGTCCCGATCAGGGGTCCCCGCCGTTCTCTCTCACAAAGCCGGTGAGGTTGCCTTCATCCCTTGCTCTCACTGCCGCGACATGGGCAGTTGCCGCCTCCCGCCGCCCTCCTCAAGGTTGAGCTACGTCCCTCAGGTACAACTCCCTTTACAGCCGGCTTGCACCACTGCTCCAGCTGCCCACATCACTCCATGTGGATATTTCTCTACTTCTTTGCCCCGCACATACCTCTACTGGCTTCTATGTACTGTATTTGTGATGAGTTTATGTCTCATCAACTAGTCCCAGTAATCTGACTCCAATCACACTTCTTCAATTTCTTTGCCACAGGGATGCTCATCTCGATTTTGGTGAAACTGCACAAAATGATCCGATGGTCAAAAGGTTGCAAACTTCATTTCTTAGGAAGCTCAAACGTTGCCAGCAAATTGAAGCCTGGTTAGGGTTCACGGTTCAAGGGCTAGGGACTGCATGGATTGTTTTTTTCTTTAGCTGCCTCTGTTCCAAAATAAGTGTCAACTTTAGTAGTAGTACAACTTTGTACTAAAGTTTGCATAAAGTTGAGACACTTATTTTGGAACGGAGGGAGTACATATTTGCTATGATCTGTCAATCATTGAGATGCAATAGCATGCATGTTAGTCTCCTTTGTATTTGATGAAATGTTGCAACGGGCAACCTTGGACGCAAGATACATGTAACAGAAGCTGGAAGCTTCATAGCATTGTACAAATTTATCTCGCTGATAAATTACAGTACGTACTATACTAGTACTTCCTCCGTTCCTAAATATAAGTCTTTGTAGAGATTTCACCATGAACCACATGCGGATGTATATAGATGCATTTTAAGTGTAGATTCATTCATTTTGTTCCGTATGTAGTTCACCTAGTGGAATCTCTACAAAGACTTATCTACTAGTAATAGCTAGCCCCCACTACTAGGAATTCTCTATCCTCTCCTTGAGCCACATCATCAAAATTAATGTAGCCATTAGATGAACTAAATCAGTCCATAATAGCCGTCTGATCTAGACGTTGAGAGGCTCCGCACTAAGCCACATGCAAGCATGCAGAAATACCGTGGCATGCATGTGAGTGGGTTTTAAATCACATCAACATGTCTTCACGCAAGCATGCACCGGTAGCATGCATGTAAGTGAGCTTTTAAGTCCCATTAACATGTCAAAAAGAAAAATATAATCCCATTATGCAGTAGGAGTTGGATGATCTTTTTTCCTTACGTGGGATGATCTAAATGATGATGGGAGTTTTCTTAGTTTGGCTACCACATTTGTCACGCGGTTATAGAGTTTTTTTTAGTTCTATGAAATCGGTAATTTTATGCAGAGAGATATACGGCTGTTCCGCGGCAACGCGCGGGGACTCATCTAGTATTTAGGAACGGAGGGAGTACTATGTAAAGAGTTAGGTGTCGCATGGTGTCCAGAAAATATGGTGATAGTGTGAGGTGGGCCATGTAATCACTGAGCCTGCGTGTTTTCACTGCTCTTTCACTCCTCCACTTTAAGAATGGAGAAATTGTAATCTATTAGTACCTCATTTCACCGAAAGCATGGGACATCCAGCAGTCCTACCACCTCAGTAATAAAGACCAATGAGCCGTCAAATCACATAGACCCAGCAGTAAGTTGGATGGACGAAGCAACCATCACTCTTGCGCCAGTGAGAGGTCATGTCCGCTCTGCCCGGGCATGAATGCGGCACCGATTCTTTGGAGTGGCGCTGACTGTTTCGGGCAGGAAGCGTGCGTGGGCGATGGAGGGGCTTTGGGTGGGCCAGGCTGGTCAGGAGCGGGCGTGGCAGTTGTCCGCCTGTCCCTACCAGACACGCCCGAAAACAAGAGGATGCACCGACTCTCGCGGCTAAAATCGTACACTACACACCATCTCTCTGTAGGAGTAGGTCGATCTGTCGCTCTCTCTAACACACACATGTTGTTAAACACACACACACACACACATTGGTCCCGCTGCACCTTCTAACGTGACTTATTACACCTAGACGGAGGGAGTAGTAAGTACGAGATACGGTGGCACACTGACTTAGGTCGAATACAAGTGCCCAAAATTGTGTGCATGTTATAATAAGGATTCACTTAAAATAGTACGTGAGCGAATAGAGGGATCAACTGGACAGTGTTCCCGAGCAGTAGCGAGATGTGTGAGGTAAGATACACCGCTAGCGCTTTTATTTTTTCTTATTAATTTGTTTATTTCACCCTCTGACTGATGGGACCCAACATACTACGTGGAGAGAGGTAAGGTGACTAAGGCTGCATTATTTCTGCACCACTGTGGATAGTCTTACCACCAAAGCCACATGACACGATTATGATTTAAATCCCAATGACTCCCACACACACACACACACAAAACATGGCATGCTTGTCACACGAATGCAGGAATGTATAAAAGGTTATTTCCTCTCGTTGAACATAATGGGAGGGTTGTGTAGCTGGTTAGCCTCTTCGCTCATCAAACTTGAGGTCTCGGGTTCCACTCAAAAAAGAAACTTGAGGTCTCGGGTTTGATAACTACACTTGAGCATAATTTGTGCCAGGAGGATTCTTTGACTGGTCAAAATGGATGGATGCGGAGCTATACGATCTCGTAGTGACAGTATAATCACCTCATCACGTATAAGTTGCAACCTCGGCGCTTGTTTTCTAGGGTTTGCACGCTTCACACTCTCTCTCCAGTATATATATACACGCTGGAGCCTCAGCGCTTGTAGTTGCTCTCTTCACACTCTCTCACCCTCTCCAGATCTAAACAAGACTTCGTTGGCCTCTCTCTCACCCCTCACTACTGCTCAAAGAGCCAGTAGGATCTGTCCGCCGGGAAGGGAAGGAGGCTTAACGCTATCGCTGTCGGCGAGGGAGGGAATCCACTACCGGCGCAGCTGTTCACTTTCACCCAGCGGTGACGCGGGAGGGCCTCCGACCCCTTCTTCTTCGCCGCCGTCCCGTCGCCCACCAAACCACGCCCCAAGAACCTTAAGGTATAATTTACTTATTCCACATGCATTGCTCTAGCTGCATGTATACCATGAATCTAGGACATGGTTCAAAGAGGAAAGGAGTGGGGGAAAGTAGTGGGAAAAGTGGTTCAAAGAGGAAAGGAAGGGGGAAAGTTGTATAGCATGAATCTAGGACGTGGTTCAAAGAGGAAAAGAATGGGGGAAAGTAGTGGGGAAAGTTGTATCGCATAAATCTAGGACGTGGTTCAAAGAGGAAAGGAAGGGGTGAAAGTACTAGTACAGACTGGCTATCCAGCACCTATGTTGGTCGAAAAGGGAAAACAATGACAAACGCAGTATGCACATTTCTAACAAACTGATCTTTTGTTTTGGGGGACAAGGCTGTAGAGTTTGAGCAGGACTAGATTTGTTGCGCTCACATAGAGAAAGGTGTCTAAAGATAACAAAACTCGGACCAACAAAAATATGCTCCTTGGTTGTTTGTTCTTTGTTGCAACAGACTGTGCATGACCATAGTACATCGGTAGATGCACATGGTGCTGATGCGTCCACTGTCCCGTGCAACTCTTTAGCTGTTGTTAATCTAAGGCCCTGTTTGGTTAAAAACTCCCTAGTCCCTACCTGCTTGGTTCCAAGGACTAAACATGGACTAGTGGTTATTAAATGACATGCTAAAAGACCATGTTATCCCTAGTAATGAACTAATAGAGACAAGGTGCGATGCGTGGCAGGAGCAACTGTTGGAAAAAGTCCCAAAAAGACTCCCTCGGGGTCTTCTTTCTTTAGTCCCAAAATGCCCACTTTTAGTCCCTAAAAGTCCCTCCTGTTTGGTTTAGATGGGACTGACACGGAGTTTTTTAGTCCCTACACCAAAATGTCCCTGTAAACAAACACCCTCTAATAATGCTGCTGGAAAATTGATGCAATGCCACAGTTAAAAGCAAATTACATGTTTAACGAATTTTATTGTTAATATAATCTCTATGTTAATATTAATCAATTCCACCATTTGGGAAATGCTACTGTCTTGCTTTCTTTCCCATTTAGATAAGGTAGATGCTTATTTTTGTTGGCTTCTGTGTCATCCACCGTTATTGACCACTAGTTGTTTCCTTTGCACCTCTGTGTAAACAGGGTTATCTACTTCACCTCGTTGCCATTGTGACCTTTTGTTGCACTGCACAAAACACTTTTGTTTTAAGAGTGTTTTGTGCAGTTCAACCAAAATGTCACACCGACAATGTTGCTTGATTGCTTGATCTTAGTGGAACTGCACAAGAGGAGATCTTACTTCCTATCCGTGTTGGCAAATTTGGTTCAGATCTTCTTCTTGTGAGTTGTTTGAATTCCGCATCATGAGAGGTCAGTACTAGCCTTCTTTCACATGATTCTGCAGTGTGCTTTCATATGTTGTGCTACTTGTATGGTAATGTTGCTTGATTTTAGTGAACTGCACAAATGGAGACAAGACTTCCAATCTGTATGTGCACCGTAATATCCCATTGAGGTAAGATAAGGATATTTCACAACTGTTGGCCTGTATTTTGCCACTTTCATCAGAAAATTAATGTCATTGTTTAGTGCTATACTTGTGCTCCCTAATTGACATGCCAAATCTTACATTGAAGGCGAAGCTTGTCTGTTATTGAACCAAGTGATGAAGGGGAAGAACAAGCGGAAGAAAACAAAAATCAACTCCCGGTGCTGTAATGAAGCACTGGAACTGTGATGACACAAGTAATGATATAGTTTTGCATCTTAATTTATTGCTATGGCTGGAACGAGCAATTGTTTTGCCACTGATTTGATGACACTCTTAATGTAATACGTAATTATCTCTACTTGTGCAAACAGGGATCTTCTTTGAAGATACCATATATTTTAGTGGAACTGCACAAGAAGATGTTGGAAACATTAAACTAATTGAGGAGTATATAGTAAGCATGGCCACCACAGTAGATAGCAACAGATGGTTCCGGAGAAGTGCTTCATCTGTATGCTCTACACAATAAGCCTCCTGACAAAGGTTGGTACTCGCCCACTGATTTCATCCATATGATTGAGCTTTGTCATCTCTATTGGTGTTGTGCTACTGTTTAGATACTGTCATGAAAAAGTGGTATTGTCCTTGAGAAGTGCTTCATCTGTGTTGTTTTAAATATTTCCTTTCCTTTTTTCGAGCAAACAGGGATGCTAGCATTTAGTTGTCCTCTTGTCTTTGCACAACAGGATCATCTTCCTCTGAAGAAGAATATGGAGTACGTGAAGTGACTAGTTCCGATTATGCCAGGATGAAGAAGCCCTGTCTATCTTCTCATCAGAAGGAGCAGTTGAAGGATGGTTACATTACTCCCCACAAGACCAAACTAACTTCAGCTCAGAAGGACTGACAAATCTCCATTTTTTTGCTGTGATGCGCGAGTACAATGTTGTTCTAGGATTCTTTCTGGTGAGTTCCATTTTTCTAAAAGTGTGCTCTACATGGACCATGTAGGTGCCTGTTTAAACTGTCAATTCATAGTACAGTTTGCTTTATACTAATCACTTTTTTGTATTTGTGCAAACAGGGGTGCTCAGCTTGATTTCAATGGGAACTGCACAAAATGTTCATGAATACATCGAATCATTCATTTCCACCACAAGAAAGGAGGTGCCGATAAGTTCAAGGCGTTGCAACATATAAGGGCGAAATCATACAAGCTACGCGCGAATTTGGTTGATTTTGGTGGAACTGCACAAAAAGAACAGCTGGTTTATTTAGCACGAGGTGCCATGTCAATGTCCGAACTGATGGCAAACCCTGCCCATTCCACAATCGTAGGCATTTGATATTTTGGAATGGGACAACCTTGTCAAATTTTGCTCATTGATTTTAGCAAGACATGCGTTTGATATTTTCGAATGGGACGCCCTTTGCTGTCAGCAGCGTCGATCAATTTTTTCTTTATTCTTTAGTTGTGAAGTAAATATTGCCTCTGACATGTGAGTCGCTGAGATGCATAATCATCGATTGTTTTGAATGTTCTCTATGAATTGCCAGCCCTGTGTGTTTGATTGCAATGTACAGAAACGCTAAAAAGCTGCTCAAACTCTTTGTACTCCTTCTGTTCCTTTTTACTTCGCACATTGTGAAAGTGCATACTTTTTTCTATAAGATTGGTCAAAGTAGAGATACTTTGACTGCAGACAAAACTTGTATGTAGACTAGAAAGGACCGGAGGGAGTACATGTGAAACTGCTGCAAACGAGGTGATCACCCTAGGAATAATGCTAGTACGTATTGTTTTGCATGTTCATCCAATGCCAGTGATACAGGAATTCAAACTAATCGAAATAAATTCATTCATACACGGTCGGATTTCATATAAACATGCCAGACTTCACTACATTTCATACATTCTTCAACTAAAAAGGGGTGCACTGGAGGTATAATTAATTAACCGAAGCTACCCACCTGTGTCCCGCTGAACCGAACAAAAGCTTCAGTGACTTAACTGCAGGTGCAGCTGCGTAACTGACATGTGGCCTGTTGGGACCATGTGTCAGTCAGCCAACTGCACCAGTAGTTAAGTAGAAGCAGCATTCTTCTCCAACACAGCTCTCCGACTCCACGTCACCGCCAAGAAGCTAACCGGCCTTCAATGGTCAAGCCGCCTAGCTTGGCTTCAACCGGAGGGTAGCAGTGGTGGCCTTACTAGGACTCGAGCGGCGGCGACCTACCGTGTTCTACTCTTCCTCATTTTCTATGTGGCGCGGCCTCGTTGGCAGCGAGGCAGGGCCTCGGCGGAGCCGATGATGTCCTCTGTCTCGTTGCCGGCGGGCGGCGCCTCGGCGGAGCGGTGGAAATCATCCCCCTCGTTGCCGGCAGGGTGGGGCCTCTGCTGAGCCGGTGATGTCCTCTGCCTCGTTGTTGGCGGGGTGGGGCCTCGATGGAGCCGGCGGTGTCCTTTGCCTCGTTGTTGGCACCGCGGGGCCTCGACGGAGCAAGGCCTCATCGACGCCAGCGGAGTGGGCAATCGTCGGAGCTGGCATTGTCCTCTGCCTTGTCCTTGGTCTCGCCAAACAGCGCCTCGCCCGCTTCATCGCCTTCTTTGTAGGCGGCCGCAGCCTCCACCACCCGCATGTGGTACCGCCAGCGCTCGAGGCGGCCCTCGCGGGCGGAGCGGTATGAGTCGAGCAGCGCCTCCTGCTCCGCCCGCTCCGTGGTGATCTGCTCCTCCGCCTGCAGGTGCTCCTGGAGGAGATGGTGGTTGTAGGCGGCGTCGGCCTGCGCCTCCCGAACTGCTCCTCATGCATCTGCCTCACCGTGTCCATGTATTGGGCGCGTGTCTCACCGATGGTCATGGTGCAATGCACCGGCGAGGATGGCGCGGGGGAGGGGGTTGGTGCCGGATCGTCGACTACCATGTTCTCCATTGGGACGTCGTTGTCCTCCGGCTGCCTGCCGGCCAGCCGGTCAGCAGCAATGGCTGCCATCTCCTTGTGGTTCATTGTCCGCCCGTCCCGAAGAGCGCAGGAGCGCGAGGAAGCCATGGTGGGCAGTAGTGGTGTGGACAGGAGAAAGGGAATGTATGCGGATGACTACGACTATGGCCGGCGCAGCAGTTTATATAGCAATGGTGGGCGGCGGAGGGACGGACGTGTGGCGCCGGAGTAGCCGCCTCGGCAACCGCGTATCATTAATGTGGGCGGCAGATGGACGGACGGACGACACTTGTGTCATTTGAAGGCAGGGCAATCGCCTGCACCGAGAAGCGGGGCGGGCGGTGCTGACTGTTTCAGGCGGAAAGCGCGCGCGGGCGAGGAGATGACTTTAGTTGGAGAGGATGACAATGGGGACCCACCAGGGCCATAGCCTCACGTACGCAAGTGCCTTCTTATTATATATATAACTATAATTTTTTTGCTTCCTCCTGGTTTCCTGACATCATGATCCCACACCATTGTCAACCTATGTACTTCCTCCTTTCCGGTTTATAGGGCTTATCTCAAAATTTTAGTTTTTCCATTTTATAAGGCTCAATTTGGTTGTTTTCCATCACATGTTCAGATTCCAATGTGCATTAAATCATTGCATACAATTATTAAGAGAAAATTGACCAATGCATGTACTTTATGCATGCATGCATTGCAATTAATGCATTGATAAACATAATTTTTTGAGGAAAACAAGAGCATTAATTAGGTGCTTTTGCAAAACTACAAAAAGTATTCCACCACTCGCCATCTACCTTGATTGGTGAGATTTTTGAATTGAGCACTATAAACCGGAAAGGGGGGAGTAGTCAATAGACGATAGAATTGCACAAGAAGCGGCCGATAGCTGGGACCAAGCAGCTCGAGCAGTATTTGTGTTTTTGAGGTGTGAGCACTGCAGAGTTTTTCGATGTTTAGCCCAGATATTAATTTTTCTCCTCTGAACAACAACGAAAACATCGCTGCAGGTATTAACTGGGCGGGCTGTGGCCCGTCTAGCCCAGGCCAGATATCCAGCCCAGATATTAATTTTTTTCAAGATGAAAATGGCTAGCCCAGCTATACTTTTTTTAGGAATACCCAGGCAAGGTCAAGTTGTTATTCTCCGCCCCGCTGGGCTGCAAATCTTTCCTAGGAGGGATGCATTAGGCTTAACAAGAAAATGGGCTTTAAGAAATAATAAATGGGATGTAATTATAAAAACTGGGCAGTAACTATAAAAAATGCACCAAACATGTAATTACTTTATAAAATATTATTTTTGGTATTGAAAATTTTAATTTCATTAATTGTTGCGAGCGCAATGTTTCGTTGGATTTTTACGTAATATAAATTTATATTGAAATTGTATTTAATCTGACTAGAAATTTCGGGATAAAAATATTTCGGATCCCATCAAAATGTGGGAAATTTTATTGAATTCTGTTTTGAACGGTTGGTTGAAATGGGTTGTACTTTTAACAAAGTGTAAATGGGCTGTAGTACATTCCATTAGAATTCAAAAATGGGCTGCACATTCTTACAAATCTCAAATGGGCTATAAGTTCTCTGCCACACACTTGTGGCCTTACTAAGTTGACGCGTCCCCTAAAAAAAGAGAGTTGACGCGTATGCAAGGCTTTGTCAACTTATAGTCAACACACGGTTCTAGCAGCAGTGGCCGTTGGATGTCCATCCAACGGATGCCGTGCTTCTTCTTCAATCTCGGATATTCTAGCTTCACCCGCCCAAAAAATGATTCCTCCCCCTGACATATGGGGTGCACCATTTCGGAAGCTGACCTGTGGGCCTACTAAGTTGACGTACCAAGGGCTTTGTCAACTTAGTCAATATAAACGATTCTAGCTGCAGTGACCGTACGATGTCCATCCAACGACCGTCGTGCTTCTTCAACCTCTGGTCTTCTTGCTCCAGCCGCCCAAAGCAGCGCCGGTCGTGCCGCCTGCTCCTGCCTCCTGTGGCCGGCTGTGCTGCCGCGGAGGCCTCACCGCCCCCTACTACTCTCACCGCTGGCCAGGCCATCCCTCCACTCACCCACACCCCTTGTTATTCTGCGGCGACGGTAGCCTCACACCACAGCCGAACTAGTGAACCCTCGTACTCCTCTCTGCGTGGGCATCCATTGTCGCGTCTTCCCCGGCTCGGCGTCATCCCCTTCCTAGGCCTCGTCGTTGTCCACCGCCGTGGTGCTCTTGGCGCGGCGTGGTCAACGTGGTCAAGGAACGACTTCCATCGGACGTGGACTGTACGTGGAGAGGCTGACAGCTGGGTCCACGGCCGTAGCAAGGAAGTGCCTCCTTATTACGCGGAAAATAATGATTCCTCCACCTGACAGCTGGGACCCACCGGACGGGCCACTATATTTCACGAAAAAACCTTTCCCCCTGACTGCTGGGACCCACCAGCTACATCTTCGCACGCAAGGAAGTGCGTCCAAAAAAATGATTTGCCCCCCCTGATTGCTGGGACCAACCAGCTACATCTTTGCACGCAAGGAAGTGCCTGACAGTCGGGACCCACCTGGTCGAAGCGTACGTAGCGTTGTCATTCTGGTCGCGAACGTGTACGTACATACTGGTCGATGTAGAGGCGCGCACGTGTCGTAGTAGAGGTGCACGTGTCGTAGTAGAGGCGCGCATGTAGCATGTACACGTACGTACAGCGGCCAGTGTGCAAGAAAGAAAATACGGCCACGTATGTGTACATACGGGCGGGGTCTCGAACGCCTACTCGCGCATACGTACGGCCAGGGCTCGTGCACATGGCTGGGTCGGAACGGAGAAACAACGTCATCGTCATATTCATGGGGAGCCAACCGGCTGGGTCGGAATGGAATGCATCGTCGTGTTCATCGGGATGGCTTGGACGGAACAGGCGATGGAAACGAGGTCTGGCGTACCGCAGAACGGAGGAAACGGCCTTGTGTTCGACCGGCCACGTTCGAAACGAGATCCTGTTCATCGGGAGGGATCTGGCGTACCGCAAAACGGAGGAAACGGACCTCCTACGGTCGAAACGGTGGTCCTATTGATCGGGAGGAGTGTAATGTACCGCAAAACGGATGAAACAGACTTGTGTTGGAGCGCTACGGTCAAAACGGGGGTCCTGTTCATCGGGAAGGGTGTGGCATACCGCAAAATGGGACACCACGGGATACTGTTCATCTCCACCGTCGACCTCCTCCAGCCTCATGGGCTACTATTCATCCACCGTCGACCTCCTCCAGCCTCCACGGGCTCCTGTTCATCCAGCCTCCACCGCGCGCTACTCCACCGGCTACTGTTCAACCACCCCTCTCCATGGGCTCCTGTTCAACCACCCCTCCACGGGCACCCCTCCACCGTCTACTATTCATCCAGCCCTCCACGGGGTCGTCCTGTTCATCCAGGCCTCCACGGGTTCCTGTTCATCCAGCCCCAACCGGCTTGATCGATCGGGGTCCTGTTCATCCACCCCCACCGCTCACTGTTCATCCAACCCCCCCCCCCCTCCCGGCAAAGCTCGCTGTTCATCCAAAGGCAGCATCGATCGGCTTCAGTTAACAGCAGTCGCAAAGGAATGCTCGATCTGGTTCAGTTAATAGCCATCGATCGATCGCTCGGGTTCAATAACGCGTAGCCTGCAGTGCAATCGCTCAGGTTCAGTTAGAGCCCAACGCCTCGCTCGGGTTCAGTTAGAGCCAACGCCTCGCACACGCGCGCGTACATGTACGAGAGAAACGCGCATCGCTCGGCCCCCGACCTCCCACCGTAACCGGGAACTCCCCGAAATTTTCCTCGCCCTCGCTTCTACCATGGTTTTTTCCGTCATGGACGTCCCAAAGAATGTCATGCAGCTGTGTCTCCGGCCCGCCCAGGATGAAAAGCCCATTTTCTATCATGATTTTTTGTCATAGAAGTAGGAGCCCACCACATCTATGATGATACCGGGTTTTGTCACAATTATCATCATAGAAGTGTCATAAGTATGACCAGATTTTTTTTGTTCGGCCCAAAATGTCACGGATGTGTCTTTTTTTTGTAGTGTCCATCGACGGCCTGGTACGGCCCAGCCTCAACAACGACGCAGCAAGACCCTCGCGAGGGGCCAAGCCTCACGAGGCAGACGACGCCAAGACCCCTGAAGGAGTTGGCCTCCTTAGGAGGGCTCCTGAGGGGCGAAGAGATCTATGCAGCTACCTCATGAGGCTCAGCTGACGTGAGCCATGACGACCAAGGCCAGGCGGGCGCCAGGCGGGTGTAGAGCGCAGGTTTCCTCTTCGGTGCAAGGGAGGCAAGCCACAGGCGCGGAGTCCCGAGGAACCAGCCAAAGGTTTCCATTCTAGTGCAACAAGACCAAGACCGCCAGGACGGCAAGACAGAGGTCATCACCGAGCCCACCGCAGCGTCACGGCCAGAGGCTTTTCGCAGGAGAAGACTACTTTTGTCAGGATAGACTATACTACTTGTCCCCTTTCAAATCCCGCCATTGTGGAATCCCTTCCCGCTCATATTTGGGAAGAGGACCAAGGCAACTATATATAGGACTTAGCCACCACCATAGCGAGGGGGAGAGATCCATTCCACACCGAGCACCACACCAGGTCAAGAACACCTCACCTCCTGAGGCTTGTTCATCCTTGTAACTAGCTCATCCATAGCCCCTCGAGGCAATCCACCACACCACACTAGAGTAGGGTATTACACCACAACGGTGGCCCGAACCAGTATAAATCTCTGTGTCTTTGTGTCTCTGTGAGCTCTTCGCGCTAGGCTAGGGAGGATCGCGAGTAGGCAAGCTGGGTAGGTTGAGATCTCCGCATGCACCCTAGTGTTCGAAGCTCTCACGGGTTGCCGGATCCCGAAATCCGACAATATTCAAATGTATTTTCCATGCTTTATATATATATTTAAATGATGTGCAAAGCACGTACAATTTACTAGTACTGATAGCATGCGAACCCTTACTTAACTTGATGACTAACTACCTTATATGTGTTGCAGGGAAACAATGGGAAGCACTGAGGTTTACAAGATGGTACTAACTATTATACCTTGCCTTTTTTATTCCTTTGCCCCATTTCCAATATAGAGAAGATATTTATGCACATCCTTGTTTTCAGGCCTTTCCAAAGCAGCTCACTGATGATTACCTCTCAAACCACCTCTATGGTCAGGAGGCGAGGAAAGTTTTCATACAACACCCATGGTTCAATATTGAAGTGTTCCTGAAGAGGACGAAGGATGGACGATCAATCATCCACAGGCACTGGCCTAAAGTTGCAAAGACCTTCAACATGAATGAAAGCTCAATATCCGCCTTCCGCTTCAGCAGTTTTCCAGATGAGATGCATATGCCTATGTACCGTCTATGAAGCTAATTTCTAAAGGTTCTAGATGTTGCATGTGAAACTTGGTGCTGGTGCAGTTGTGTAATGGGGTAGCTGAGTGCTGAAGCTATATCATGTTGTACTCGGATGTATTTCAATTATGAAATCCCGCTTCCTTAATATAGAAATGAAATATATTATGTGCTTAATATGAATGTCAATTAGATTAATAAATGGATTATTAATAATAGGGCAATTAGCCTGCTAATTAGCCAATTAGCTTGCTAATTGGGTTTTCCTATTGCAAAGGGTTATTGAGAAAACACCATGGACAATGACATGAGGCAACGCACACAGTTTCTAGGAATAAATCGTGTTGGATCAATGAACAATCACACACGACATTCTCTTGAAAACTGTTTGCGTTACGCCACCTTGCGCAAACGTTTTCCTTGGAGTGACTGTGTGGGATGTATATACGAACGGAAACGTTTAGCGGGGACTTACTGTGTGGGATGTACTTACGGCCGAAAACGATTTCGCCTGTATAATTGTATTTTTTTAGCACTACTGTACATATAACCATATTTGGTCGCTTGCCGATCGCACACGACCTCATTTTGCCGAGCGTGTGTGCCAGGAGGTCATATCCCCGACGGTTTCTGGGTCGTGTGGGAAGGACCCCCCTATCGCAGTTACTCACTAGGTGACAGTTCTTAACACCGTCGCGGAAAGGGGTTAAAAACCGTTTGTATAGCACCGATGCGTACCAATGTGTGGAATTATCTTAGGCAATTGTTAACAAGACCAATAATCACTATTGCAATTTCATATGAGGGAGAGGCATAAGCTAACATACTTTCTCTACTTGGATCATATGCACTTATGATTAGAACTCTAGCAGCAAGCATCCGCAACTTCTAAAGATCGTTAAGGTAAAACCCAACCATAGCATTAAATTATCAAGTCATGTTTATTCCCATACACCATGACCCACTTATCCGTGTTTGTGTTTCAGTCACTCACGCAATGCAGACAATAAGCAAACCATGAACATATTGCAAACCCTACAGCGGGGATCCCTCACGCTTGCGTGACACGGAGGGCACCATAGGACATCACCAATAATAAAATATGCAACTCAAACCAATCTAGATCATCAATCAACCCAAAGACAAAGGAAATCTACTCAAAACATCATAGGATAGAAACACATCATTGGATCACAATATGTGGCATAAAGCACCATGTTCAAGTAGGTGATTACGGCAGGGTGCGGAGAGTGGACCACGTAAAAGAGATGAGGATGGTGATGATGATGAAGACGATTACCGTGGCGATGATTCCCCTCCCGATGGCACTCCAGCGCCACCAAGAGAGAGGAGGAGAGGTTCTCCCCCTTGTGCTTCCTCCTCCATGCATGGCCTCCCCTTGGATGGGGAGAGGTTCTCCCTCTAGTCCTTGGCCTTCATGGCAATGATGGCCCCTCCGAGATCCTCCCCCATGGCCTCCGGTGATGATGGCCCCCTCCGGCAGGGTGCCAGAGAGGGCCTAGATTGATTTCTCATGGTTCTGGAGGCTTGCGGCGGCGGAACTTCCGGTCTCCCTTCTGTTCTGGGATTTTTAGGATTTATAGGAGGGGTTGGCGTCAGTTTCACGTCAAGGGGGCCCACGGGGAGTCCACGAGGTAGGGGGCGTGCCCTAGTGGGGCGCCCTCCGCCCTCGTGGTGGCCTCGGGACTCCCCTCCGGTAGCTTTTCGTTCGAATATTTTTTATATTTTCCAAAAATATTCTCTGTTTTTTCTAGCGCATTACGAGAACTTTTATTTCTGCACAAAAACAACACCATGGTAGTTCTACTGAAAACAACGTATGTCCGGGTTAGTTCTAATCAAATCATACCATAATAATGTAAAATATATTATAAACATGGCATGAATACTTCATAAATTATAGATACGTTGGAGATGTATGAGTGAGCAAACAAATCTTGTCTTGAATTGGGAGAAGTGCCACTTTATGGTTAACAAAGGTATTGTTTTCGGCCATAAAATTTCTGAAAGAGGTATTGAAGTGGACAAAGCCAAGTTGATGCAATTGAGAAAATGCCATGTCCTAAAGATATCAAAGGTATTCGTAGTTTCCTTGGTCATGTTGGTTTCTATAGGAGATTTATCAAAGACTTTTCTAAAATTTCTAGGCCTCTTACAAATCTTTTGCAAAAGGATACTCCTTTTGTTTTTTATGATGATTGTTTAGAAGCCTTCGAAAAACTCAAGAAAGCCTTAATTTCTGCACCTATTGTTCAACCACCTGATTGGAACTTGCCTTTTGAAGTCATGTGTGATGCTAGTGATTATGCTATTGGTGTTGTTCTAGGACAAAGAGTTGATAAGAAACTAAATGTTATCCACTATGCTAGTAAAACTCTAGATAGTGCTCAATGAAATTATGCTACTACTAAAAAAGAATTCTTAGCAGTGGTGTTTGCTTGTGATAAATTTAGATCCTACATTGTTGATTCAAAGTGACTGTTCACACCGATCATGCTGCTATAAAATATCTTATGGAAAAGAAAGATGATAAACATAGACTCATTAGGTGGGTTCTTCTACTACAAGAATTTGATTTGCATATCACTGATAGAAAAGGAGCAGAGAACCCCATAGCTGATAACTTGTCTAGGCTTGAAAATATTCTTGATGACCCACAACCTATTAATGATAGCTTTCCTGATGAACAGTTATCTGCAATAAATGTTTCTAATAGTACACCTTGGTATGCTAACTATGCTATTTATATTGTTGCTAAATACGGACCACCTAGTTTTACATACCAACAAAAGAAAAAAAATCTTCTATGATTTAAGACATTATTTTAGGGATGACCCACATCTTTATAAAGAAGGAGTAGATGGTATTATTAGACGTTGTGTACCTGAGCATGAACAAGAACAAATCCTACGGAAATGTCACTCCGAAGCTTACGGAGGACATCATGCGGGAGATAGAACTGCTCATAAGGTATTGCAATCTGGGCTTTACTGGCCTACTCTCTTCAAGGATGCCCGTAAGTTTGTCTTATCTTGTGATGAATGTCAAAGAATAGGTAATATCGGTAAGCGTCAAGAAATGACTATGAATTATTCACTTGTTGTTGAACCATTTGATGTTTGGGGATTTGATTTCATGGGACCTTTTCCTTCCTCTAATGGGTATACTTATATTTTGGTTGCTGTTGATTATGTTACTAAGTGGGTAGAAGCTATTCCAACTAGTAGTCCTGATGAGTGATCACAACACCTCTATTAAAATGCTTAAGGAAGTTATTTTCCCAAGGTTTGGAGTCCCTAGATATTTATGACTGATGGTGGTTCACACTTTATTCATGGTGTTTTCCGTAAAATGCTTGCCAAGTATGATGTTAACCATAAAATTGCATCACCCTATCATCCTCAGTATAGTGGTCAAGTTTAACTTAGCAATAGGGAAATAAAACTAATTTTGCAAAATACTGTCAATAGGTCCCGGAAGAATTGGTCTAAGAAATTAGATGATGCACTTTGGGCTTATAGAACAGCATATAAAAATCCTATGGGTATGTCTCCTTATAAAATGGTTTATGGAAAAGCTTGTTATTTGCCTCTTGAGTTAAAACATAAAGCATATTGGGCAATTAAAGAACTCAACTATGATTTCAAACTTGCCGGTGAAAAGAGGTTATTTGATATTAGCTCATTAGATGAATGGAGAACCCAAGCTTATGAAAATGCAAAGTTATTCAAAGAAAATGTTAAAAGAGGGCATGATAAAAGAATCCAAAAGCGTGAGTTCAAGGTTGGAGAATATGTTATTTTGTACAACTCTTGTTTCAGATTCTTTGAAGGAAAACTCCTCTCCAAATGAGAAGGACCCTATGTTATCAGGGAGGTTTATCAATCTGGACCCATCAAGATAAATAATGTCGAAGGTACTAACCCAAAGGTTGTTAATGGGCAGCGAATAAAACATTATATGTCAGTTATGCCCATTAATGTTGAAAGTAATATTATCCAAACTATGACACCAGAAGAACACATAAAAGAAAGCTTCCGGAACACTACAGAATCGTGAAAAAGAGGAGGTACATGATATGGTAAGTAAACGGACTCCGAACAATCCGCAAAAATATATTTTGGCAGTTTTGGAATATTTAGAAAATTAGGAAAATAAGGAACTACTAGGAAGGTGACCCTGGTGGTCATAAGACACCAAGGTGCGCTTGGCTTGCCAGGCGCGCCCAGGTAGGTTGTGCCCACCTCGGGTACCTTCCGGACTCCATTTTTCTTCTATTTTGCTTGTTTCCCAAGATAAAAAATCTTTACATACCCCCTAAACCTATTGACCTACGTATCACGGAGAAATCTCATGCTCTCTTTTCTCATTGTTTTTCTGTCATATTTGTTAAGCCAGGCATCATGTCTTCTTCTTCCTCTAACAATGTGGAAGAGGATGCTTGGTTGATGAAGATCGAGCTGAAGAGGGAAGAGCCCGCTGGAGCCGCCAAGGAGGAAAAGGGCAAGGAGGCTACCGGAGATCAAACATCGGTGATCAAGCAAGCACTGCCCGCCGAGGAGGAGGAAGAAGATATCCTTAAACCTTACTATGATCATCTTACCCCCACTTAGATTGAAGCCTTTCGGATCTTTGAAACAGTTCGTGTGCAAAATAAATATCTCACTTGTGAAAATATTCTGCATCAAGAGCACATCACTTTCCTCCGGAGCGTCATCCATAGATTGGAGAACCTCTTTATCCTGAAGGATAGGATCGCCACTACTTCATCACCACCACCTACTTCTTCACCACCAAAAGAAAATTGAGTATCAGGTATGGGCACTCCCCTTGGCTTTCGCCAAGCTTGGGGGAGGTGCCCCAGTATCGTATCACCTCCACTACCTTTTGCCTTTACTTTTCTTAGTTCGATCCATAGTTATCTTTTGCTGTAGATGAATAAAAGTTTAGTTCGATCCTCTCTTTTTGAGAGTTTGCTTAGTAATCTATCCTTGCAATTGTGTGCGAGATATATAATAAAGTTTAGTTTGAGTCTTGCTTCTTTTACTTTCATGTTTCAATAAAAAGAAAGGAAAAAAATGAAAAAAATCATATGCTAATCTTATGTCACATAAGGAAAAGTATAAGTAGAAAATTTTATTGTAGATTGACAAACATAGCATTGGTCAATGATGCAACTCGTGAAAGAATTAATAAGGGAAGAGAAGATTCACATGCAAATACACTATCCTGGAAATCTTTTGTGATTGTGAGCACCCATCAAAATATTATATGCCAAAATTGTTGATGTTGGACAAAGAAGACAACATAATGATTTATGTTTGTTCATATTCACATAGAAGCTATATTGTCATAGATCCTTCAACATGTGGTGTTTGCCCCCATCTTTGCTAGCCAAAAATTCCGCACCAAGTAGAGATGCTACTTGTGCATCCAAAACCCCTTAAACCCAACTCTTGTTTTGAGAGTCCACCATACCTACATATGGATTGAGTAAGATCCTTCAAGTAAGTTGTCATCGGTGCAAAAGGCAATAAAAATTACTTATAAAGTGTTAGATCATTTAGTGTAATAGAAAATTGAGTGTTGTACGAACTTGTGATGGCGAAGTATAAAAGCGACAGACTACATAATAAAGGTTGCCATCATAAAGGGCAATATAACGTGACGTTCTCTTGCACTAAGGGGTCGAGCATACAAACAAAAAGCACTGGCAACCTCTGCTTCCCTCTGCGAAGGGCCTATCTTTTACTTTTATGTATTTACCTTCATCCAAGAGTCAAAGTTCTTCTCTCTATTCCTTTTTATTTTCTCTTTTGGCAAGCATCATGTGGTGAGGAAAGATCTAGGCACATATATCCAGTTGAATATGGGTAGCATGAATTATTATTGTTGATGAAGGAAATATGCCCTAGAGGCAATAATAAAGTTATTATTTATTTCCTCATATCATGATAAATGTTTATTATTCATGCTAGAATTGTATTAACCGGAAATATGATACATGTGTGAATACATAGACAAAACTATAGTCACTAGTATGCCTCTACTTGACTAGCTCATTAATCAAAGATGGTTATGTTTCCTAACCATAGACATGTGTTGTCATTTGATTAGTGGGATCACATCATTAGAAGAATGATGTGATTGACATGACCCATCCCGTTAGCCTAGCACTTGATCGTTTAGTATTCTGCTATTGCTTTCTTCATGACTTATACATGTTCCTGTAACTATGAGAATTATACAACTCCCGTTTACCGGAGGAACACTTTGGGTACTACCAAACGTCACAACGTAACTGGGTGATTATAAAGGAGTACTACAGGTGTCTCCGAAGGTACATGTTGAGTTGGCGTATTTCGAGATTAGGTTTTGTCACTCCGATTGTCGGAGAGGTATCTCTGGGCCCTCTCGGTAATGCACATCACTATAAGCCTTGCAAGCAATGTAGCTAATGAGTTAGTTACAGGATGATGTATTACGTAACGAGTAAAGAGACTTGCCGCAACGAGATTGAACTAGGTATTGGATACCGACGATCGAATCTCGGGCAAGTAACATACCGATGACAAAGGGAACAACGTATGTTGTTATGCGATTTGACCGATAAAGAACTTCGTAGAATATGTAGGAACCAATATGGGCATCCAGGTCCCGCTATTGGTTATTGACCGAGAATGGTTCTAGGTCATGTCTACATAGTTCTCGAACCCGTAGGGTCCGCACGCTTAACGTTTCGATGACAGTTTTATTATGAGTTTATAAGTTTTGATGTACCGAAGTTTATTCGGAGTCCCGGATGTGATCACGGACATGACAAGGAGTCTCGAAATGGTCTAGACATAAAGATTGATATATTGGAAGCCTATGTTTGGACATTGGAAGAGTTCTGGGTGAAATCGGCATTTTACCGGAGTACCCGGAGGTTACCGGAACCCCCCGGGGGGTTATTGTGCCTACATGGGCCTCGAGGGAGAAGAGGGAAGGAGGCAGGAGGGGGCCGCGCGCCCCTCCCCTTCCTAGTCCGAATAGGACAAGGGAAGAGGGGCGGCGCCCCCCCCTTTCCTTCCCCTCTTCCTCCTCTTTCCCCCCTTCTCCTACTCCTACTTGGAAAGAGGGAGTCCTACTCCCGGTGGGAGTAGGACTCCCCCCCTTGGTGCGCCCTCCTTGGCCGGCGGCCTCCTCCCCCCTGGCTCCTTTATATACGGGGGCGGGGGGGCACCCCATAGACACACAAGTTGATCTACGGATCGTTCCTTAGCCGTGTGTGGTGCCCCTTCCACCATATTCCACCTCGGTCATATCGTCGCGGAGTTTAGGCGAAGCCCTGCGCCGGTAGAACATCATCACCGTCACCACGCTGTCGTGCTGACGGAACTCATCTCCGGAGCTCGGCTAGATCGGAGGCCGGAGATCGTCATCGAGCTGAACGTGTGCTGAACTCGGAGGCTCCGTACGTTCGGTGCTTGGATCGGTCGAATCGTGAAGACGTACGACTACATCAACCGCGTTGTGCTAACGCTTCCGCTTACGGTCTACGAGGGTACATGGACGAACACTCTCCCCTCTCGTTGCTATATCGTCACCATGATCTTGCGTGTGCGTAGGAAATTTTTTGAAATTACTACGTTCCCCAACAGTGGTATCAGAGCCTAGGTTTTATGCGTTGATGTTATATGCACGAGTAGAACACAAGTGAGTTGTGGGCGATACAAGTCATACTGCTTACCAGCATGTCATACTTTGGTTCGGCGGTATTGTGAGATGAAGCGGCCCGGACCGACATTACGCATACGCTTATGCGAGACTAGTTTCACCGTTACGAGCACTCGTTCTTAAAGGTGGCTGGCGGGTGTCTGTCTCTCTCACTTTAGCTGAATCGAGTGTGGCTACGCCCGGTCCTTGCGAAGGTTAAAACAGCACCAACTTGACGAACTATCGTTGTGGTTTTTGATGCGTAGGTAAGAACGGTTCTTGCTAAGCCCATAGCAGCCACGTAAAATTTGCAACAACAAAGTAGAGGATGTCTAACTTGTTTTTGCAGGGCATGTTGTGATGTGATATGGTCAAGATGTGATGCTATATTTTATTGTATGAGATGATCATGTTTTGTAACCGAAGTTATCGGCAACTGGCAGGAGCCATATGGTTGTTGCTTTATTGTATGAAATGCAAACGCCCTGTAATTGCTTTACTTTATCACTAAGCGGTAGCGATAGTCGTAGAAGCAATAGATGGCGTAAACGACAATGATGCTACGATGGAGATCAAGGTGTCGCGCCGGTGACGACGGTGATCATGACGGTGCTTCGAAGATGGAGATCACAAGCACAAGATGATGATGGCCATATCATATCACTTATATTGATTGCATGTGATGTTTATCATTTATGCATCTTATCTTGCTTTAATTGATGGTAGCATTTTAAGATGATCTCTCACTAATTATCAAGAAGTGTTCTCCCTGAGTATGCACCGTTGCGGAAGTTCTTCGTGTTGAGACACCACGTGATGATCGGGTGTGATAGGCTCTACGTTCAAATACAACGGGTGCAAAATAGTTGCACACGCGGAATACTCAGGTTATACTTGACGAGCCTAGCATATACAGATATGGCCTCGGAACACGGAGACCGAAAGGTCGAGCATGAATCATATAGTAGATATGATCAACATAGCGATGTTCACCATTGAAACTACTCCATCTCACGTGATGATCGGACATGGTTTAGTTGATTTGGATCACGTGATCACTTAGATGACTAGAGAGATGTCTGTCTAAGTGGGAGTTCTTAAGTAATATGATTAATTGAACTTAAATTTATCATAAACTTAGTACCTGATAGTATTTTCCTTGTCTATGTTTGTTTGTAGATAGATGGCTCGTGCTGTTGTTCCGTTGAATTTTAATGCGTTCCTTGAGAAAGCAAAGTTGAAAGATGATGGTAGCAATTACACGGACTGGGTCCGTAACCTGAGGATTATCCTCATTGCTGCACAGAAAAGTTACGTCCTGGAAGCACCGCTGGGTGCCAGGCCTGCTGCTGATGCAACTGACGACATTAAGAACGTCTGGCAGAGCAAAGCTGATGACTACTCAATAGTTCAGTGTGCCATGCTTTACGGCTTAGAACCGGGTCTTCAACGACGTTTTGAACGTCATGGAGCATATGAGATGTTCCAGGAGTTGAAGTTAATATTTCAAGCAAATGCCCGGATTGAGAGATATGAAGTATCCAATAAGTTCTATAGCTGCAAGATGGAGGAGAATAGTTCTGTCAGTGAACACATACTCAAAATGTCTGGGTATAATAATCAATTGATTCAACTGGGAGTTAATCTTCCTGATGATAGTGTCATTGACAGAATTCTCCAATCACTGCCACCAAGCTACAAGAGCTTCGTGATGAACTATAATATGCAAGGGATGAACAAGACTATTCCCGAGCTCTTCGCAATGCTAAAAGCTGCGGAGGTAGAAATCAAGAAGGAGCATCAAGTGTTGATGGTTAACAAAACCACCAGTTTCAAGAAGAAGGGCAAAGGGAAGAAGAAGGGAAACTTCAAAAAGAACGGCAAGCAAGTTGCTGCTCAAGAGAAGAAACCCAAGTCTGGACCTAAGCCTAAACTGAGTGCTTCTACTGCAAGCAGACTGGACACTGGAAGCGGAACTGCCCCAAGTATTTGGCGGATAAGAAGGATGGCAAAGTGAACAAAGGTATATGTGATATACATGTTATTGATGTGTACCTTACTAATGCTCGCAGTAGCACCTGGGTATTTGATACTGGTTCTGTTGCTAATATTTGCAACTCGAAACAGGGACTACGGATTAAGCGAAGATTAGCTAAGGACGAGGTGATGACGCACGTGGGAAATGGTTCCAAAGTCGATGTGATCGCGGTCGGCACGCTACCTCTACATCTACCATCGGGATTAGTATTAGACCTAAATAATTGTTATTTGGTGCCAGCGTTGAGCATGAACATTATATCTGGATCTTGTTTGATGCGAGACGGTTATTCATTTAAATCAGAGAATAATGGTTGTTCTATTTATATGAGTAATATCTTTTATGGTCATGCACCCTTGAAGAATGGTCTGTTTTTATTGAATCTCGATAGTAGTGATACACATATTCATAGTGTTGAAACCAAAAGATGCAGAGTTGATAACGAAAGTGCAACTTATTTGTGGCACTGCCGTTTGGGTCATATTGGTGTAAAGCGCATGAAGAAACTCCATACTGATGGGCTTTTGGAATCACTTGATTATGAATCACTTGGTACTTGCGAACCGTGCCTTATGGGCAAGATGACTAAAACGCCGTTCTCCGGTACTATGGAGAGAGCAACAGATTTGTTGGAAATCATACATACAGATGTATGTGGTCCGATGAATATTGAGGCTCGTGGCGGATATCGTTATTTTCTCACCTTCACAGATGATTTGAGCAGATATGGGTATATCTACTTAATGAAACACAGGTCTGAAACATTTGAAAAGTTCAAAGAATTTCAGAGTGAAGTGGAAAATCATCGTAACAAGAAAATAAAGTTTCTACGATCTGATCGTGGAGGAGAATATTTGAGTTACGAGTTTGGTCTGCACTTGAAACAATGCGGGATAGTCTCGCAACTCACGCCACCTGGAACACCACAACGAAATGGTGTGTCCGAACATCGTAATTGTACTTTACTTGATATGGTGCGATCTATGATGTCTCTTACCGATTTACCTATGCTTTAGAGACGGCCGCATTCATGTTAAATAGGGCACCATCAAAATCCGTTGAAACGACGCCTTATGAACTGTGGTTTGGCAAGAAACCAAAGTTGTCGTTTCTTAAAGTTTGGGGCTGCAATGCTTATGTGAAGAAACTTCAACCAGATAAGCTCGAACCCAAATCGGAGAAATGTGTTTTCATAGGATACCCAAAGGAGACTATTGGGTACACCTTCTATCACAGATCTAAGGGCAAAATTTTCGTTGCTAAATTCGGATCCTTTCTAGAGAAGGAGTTTCTCTCGAAAGAAGTGAGTGGGAGGAAAGTAGAACTTGATGAGATAACTGTATCTACTCCCTTATTGGAAATAGTTCATCACAAGAAACGGTTCCTGTGACAACTACACCAATCAGTGAGGAAGCTAATGATATTGATCATGAAACTTCAGATCAAGTTTCTACTGAACCTCGTAGGTCTACCAGAGTAAGATCCGCACCAGAGTGGTACGGTAATCCTATTCTGGAAGTCATGTTACTTGACCATGATGAACCTACAAACTATCAGGAAGCGATGATGAGCCCAGATTCCGCAAAATGGCTAGAGGCCATGAAATCTGAGATGTGATCCATGTATGAAAACAAAGTATGGACTTTGGTTGACTTGCCCAATGATCGGCAAGCCATTGAGAATAAATGGATC